>NC_088875.1:20425935-20571146 GCF_032884065.1 Artemia franciscana
ACGTAGTTAAAAATATATATTTATATCTATCTCTATTCAAAGGTGGGACACAGGGACACAGCTACAATGGCGCGTAACTAATATGGCGCGTAACGACTTACGCGCGCGCGGGGGGCTTGGGGGGCGCGAAGCGCCCCACCAACTAGTATATGTATATATATATATATATATATATATATCTTCTATATATATAAAAATAAGTTGTCTGTCTGTCTGTGGATGTGTGGATCAGGTGACGTCACCTGAAAAAACTGGATCAGGTGACGTCAAAATTGAAAAAACTAAAAAAAGGCAAAAACTACAAAAAAACTAAAAACTAATAAAAAAAATAAAAAAGCTAAAAAACTAAAAAAACTAAAAAAAGGCAAAAACTACAAAAAAACTAAAAACTAATAAAAAAGCTAAAAAACTAAAAAAACTAAAAAAAGGCAAAAACTACAAAAAAAACTAAAAACTAATAAAAAAAATAAAAAAGCTAAAAAACTAAAAAAACTAAAAAAAACTAAAAAAAGGTAAAAAACTAAAAAAAACTAAAAACTAAAAAAAACTAAAAAAAAAGGAAAAAACTGAAAAATAAGCTAAAATAAAGGTAAAAACCAATAAAAAACTAAAAAAAAAACTGAAAAAACTAAAAAAAGGCAAAAACTACAAAAAAAACTAAAAACTAATAAAAAAAGTAAAAAAGCTAAAAAACTAAAAAAACTAAAAAAACTAAAAAAAGGTAAAAAACTAAAAAAAAATAAAAAATAAAAAAAACTAAAAAAAGGAAAAAACTGAAAAATAAGCTAAAATAAAGGTAAAAACCAATAAAAAACTAAAAAGAAAAAAAGGAAAAAACTAAAAAAATTTTCATCTAAAAAACTAAAAAAAACTAAAAAAGGTAAAAACTAAAAGAACTAAAAAAGAAAAAAATAAATGACGAAACTCAAAGAGAAAGCGACCAGGACAAAAGGAATGTTCGATTAGCAATCAACAAAGCACCGGGACACAGGGAGTATAAATGACGACCAGGACATAAGTAAAAAAAAAAACTATCTATATATATAAAAATAAGTTGTCTGTGGATCTGTGGATCGTGGATCAGGTGACGTCACCTGAAAAAACTGGATCAGGTGACGTCAAAACTGAAAAAACTAAAAAAAGGCAAAAACTACAAAAAAAACTAAAAACTAATAAAAAAAATGAAAAAGCTAAAAAACTAAAAAAAGGCAAAAACTACAAAAAAAAACTAAAAACTAATAAAAAAGCTAAAAAACTAAAAAAACTAAAAAAAAGGCAAAAACTACAAAAAAAACTGAAAACTAATAAAAAAAATAAAAAAGCTAAAAAACTAAAAAAACTAAAAAAACTAAAAAAAGGTAAAAAACTAAAAAAACTAAAAAAAGGTAAAAAACTAAAAAAACTAAAAACTAAAAAAAACTAAAAAAAAGGAAAAAACTGAAAAATAAGCTAAAATAAAGGTAAAAACCAATAAAAAACTAAAAAAAAAACTGAAAAAACTAAAAAAAGGCAAAAACTACAAAAAAACTAAAAACTAATAAAAAAAGTAAAAAAGCTAAAAAACTAAATGACGACACTCAAAGAGAAAGCGACCAGGACAAAAGGAATGTTCGATTAGCAATCAACAAAGCACCGGGACACAGGGAGTATAAATGACGACCAGGACATAAGTAAAAAAAAAAATTAACAAAACTAAAAAGAAGGTAAAAACTACAAAAAAACTAAAAAAGAAAAAAAAACTAAAAACTAATAAAAAAAACTAAAAAATCTAAAAATCTAAATAAACTAAAAAAGAAAAAAAAAAGGAAAAAAATAAAGGAGAAAAACAAAACTAAAAAACGAATGTATATACAGACCGGTACACCGGGATACAAATGACGACCGGGACACAGGGAATAAAAATGACGACCGGGACACAGGGACACAACTACAACGGGGACACTGGGGGAAACAGGGGGATATAAATGACGACCGGGACAAAAAAACTAAAAAGAAAAAAAAACTAAAAACTAATAAAAAAACTAAAAAATCTAAAAATCTAAATAAGCTAAAAAAGAAAAAAAAAGGAAAAAAATAAAGGAGAAAAACAAAACTAAAAAACGAATGTATATACAGACCGGGACACCGGGATACAAATGACGACCGGGACACAGGGAATATAAATGACGACCGGGACACAGGGACACAACTACAACGGGGACACCGGGGGAAACAGGGGGATGTAAATGACGACCGGGACACCGGGACAGGGAATGGTCGATTAGCAATCACCATCAACAAAGCTCAAGGGCAATCATTAGAATCATGAGGTATAGATCTGAATACAGATTGTTTTCCCATGGACCATTATATGTTGCATGTTCAAGAGTCGGTAAACCTGACAATCTATTTATATGCAAAGACAATGGGACAGCAAAGAATGTTGTATATTTGCAAGTTTTACGTAGTTAAAACCATATATATATATATATATATATATATATATATATATATATATATATATATATATATATATATATATATATATATATATATATATATATATATCTATCTATATTCACAGGTGGGACATAGGGACACAACTACAATGGCGCGTAACTATTATGGCGCGTAACGACTTACGCGCGCGGGGGGGCTTGGGGGGGGGGCGCGAAGCGCCCCCACCAACTAGGTGTTGGGGTGGCGCGAAGCGCCACCCCAACAGCTAGTATATATATATATATATATATATATATATATATATATATATATATATATATATATATATATATATATATATATATATATATATATATATATATATATACATATATATATATATATATATGTATATATACTAGTATATGTATATATATATATATATATATATATATATATATATATATATATATATATATATATATATATATATATATATATATTCACAGGTGGGACACAGGGACCCAACTACAATGGCGCGTAACGACATACATGCGCGGGGGGGCTTGGGGGGGGCGAAGCGCCCCCTCCAACTAGGTTTTGGGGTGGCGCGAAGCGCCACCCCAACAGCTAGTCTATATATAAAAATAAGTTGTCTGTCTGTCGAGTGACGTCATTATAAGGAATGAGCTGTATGTAAACTGAAAAAGAAAAAAAAACTAAAAAAAGGAAAAAAACTTAAAAATAAACGAGAAAAAGAAAACAAAAAAAATAAAATCTATATATATATAAAAATCAGTTGTTTGTCTGTCTGTCCGCATATGCCGTCTAAATTATTTCATCATACACCAATTCAAAAACGGATGTATACAAGCTGAAGAAGCTGAGTTGGTAGAGCGTTATGCTTCAGGTTTTAGGTCCGAGAGGTTCCAGGTTCGAACCTTGAATATAAAAGAAGAAAAAAAACTAAAAAAGATAAAAACTACAAAAAAATAAATAAAAAGAAACTACTAAAAAAACTAAAATAGCTAAAAGACTAAAAAAGGTAAAAAATTAAAAAAGAAAAAAAATTAAAAAAAAAGTATGCTAATTTCATTAGAATCATTAGAATAATGAGGTATAGATCTGAATACGGATTGTTTTTCCATGGGCAATTATATGTTAATTGCCAAACGTAAAAAACGATCGAGAGGACATAGGAAAAATAATAGAAAAAATGAATTAGATGTACATATGCTTTCTATAGATCTATGCCAGCTACTTGAATCTAGGGGTATGATTTCTGTAATAAAGTGTCTAAATAATTTATCCAAGAGGAATTTAATCAAACTTTTCTGGATTGTGAAGAATAATACAGCTCTTGATTATAATTTTAAAGTAATATGTGATACAATTTGCATTCTATCTAAAACGAAATTTATTTCAAAAAAGAAAAAGTTCGATAAGATTAGTAATAAGGATAACAGATTATATTTACCTATTAATTTTACTTGTAAGCAGATTGAAGATATTAATTTACCAGAAATTTTAAATCAGCGGCATGTGAAACAGGCCCTTCCTAGTAATTTAAATTATAATGATAGTCCAGTTTTAACTTATAAATTTTCAAAAACTATTGGGCAAATTATTTTTAATTATAATTTAATACTAAAAAAACTAGATAGCGATATAAATTGGAAACCGGTTTGTAATTGTAAGCAACTTGGCCTATTTGTAAATCCTACTTACAAACATGTTATAACAGGGGACTTGTCAATAATAAAGCAAGATGATCTTCAAATTATAATGAATAAAGGGGCAAATTTCCGTCTTTCTCATCATCTGAAACCATCGAGTGTTCTTGATGGCTTGGAAAATGATTTTGATTTATTTATTGATAAGTGGTGTAAGAAAGAGAATAAAAATAAAGAGAGTTTTCAAAGTTGGAAGAATTTAATTATTAGTAGAGTAAGAAATAAAATATATTCTAACTTAAAAAATAGTAACACTAAATCATTATTTTATAATGCGAAGATTAAACAAGCAATTGCTAATCTAAAGAATGAATTTGTAATTGTGCCAGTGGATAAAGCTAATAATAATTTTGCCATAATTTGTCAGAAGCTGTATTGTGATATCTTAAAAAGGGAGTTAGGCACAACTAATGTTTATGAAAAGGTAAATATAGAGGATGAGAATTTAATTGAAAAGACTGAAGAAATACTTTTTAAAAATTTTAATATTAAAATAAATGACAATGATAAAAAGTTCCCTTTCCTATATTGGACTGTAAAATTTCATAAGAATCCCCCTAAACCACGGTTTATTGCTGGAGCAGCTAAATGTCCAACCCGCATTGCTGCTACTGACCTCTCTTTAATTTTAAAGGAAATTGTAAATAAACTTAAAACCTATTGTTCTGGTATTAAAAAATTTTCGAATTTTAATCCATATTGGAGTGTTAATAATTCACTGCAGGTGATAGATTCTTTAACAATGGTTTCAGCTAAAAGAATTGAGTCTTTCGATTTTGCGACAATGTATACTAATTTATCACTCAATTTAGTGTTAGATAATTTAAAAACTGTTATAAAGAAATCTTTCCTCTTATCTAGTAAAAGGTTCTTAAAAATAGACAGTTATAATAAAAAAGCCATATGGACAAACTGCTTTAGTACTACAGTTAACTTGAGATGTTACAGCTTGGATATGATTTTTGAGTTATTGGAATTTGTTTTATACAATACTTATATAAGATTTGGGGGTGATTTGTACAAGCAAATTATGGGAATTCCCATGGGGGGGAATGACAGCCCATTTATAGCTGACTTGTTTTTAAGTCAACTAGAATATAAATATATGATGGATAAGAATAATCCAATTAATTTAAAACATGCTTTGTCAAATAATAAAAGATATTTAGATGATATTTTGGTCTTAAATTGTAAGGATTTCATTGATATTTCTAAAAATATATATCCATCAGAGCTTATTCTTGAGCCTAGTCATGGCGCTGGTCATGAAGATCATTTCTTAGATTTAAATATTAATATTTGTGATAATAATAAATTAAGTTTTAAAATGTATAATAAAACGGATGATTTTGATTTTGAAGTGATTAGTTTCCCATTCCCTGAAAGTAATATACACTCAAATATCACATATTCAGCGTTTTTCTCACAGTTACTTCGTTATGCAAGGATTTGTAGTAATTATATTGATTTTAAAAATAGATGTAAAATCTTAAGCCAAAAATTGATATCAAGAGGTTTTTCTGCAAATAAATTAACTTGGCAATTTAAAAAATTTAGTTTTCATTATAACGAACTTTTAAATAAATATCAAAAGAATTATCTAGAAATACTTAAAGAAATTTTTGACTAATTTCGGAGGTTCGAGAAATGTTGTCACAGCGCCATTTATTTTGAATTGTGTTTCTATTTGAGCGGAATTTTTAAAAAATTAGCCACATGGTAAAGATGAATTATATAATTGTTTAGTTCATTCAGGTTTTTTGCAATGTGTTAATATTTGTGATTTGGTAAAATTTATAATATTTAGTTTACCTATTGTTGCTAAAGGGAGGGATATATTAACAGGATAAGCTTGTTTTGGTTTTACTTGGTTGTTTTACATTTGCTGTTTTTTTTTTCATGGACATGTATTTTGGGGGTGATACCTGACGCGGGGATGCCATGGATATTCTGTGGTAGCCACAACACTGTGCTGGGTAGAGAATTTAGAGTGGCGAAACCCTATATAGGCCAGTGTATTCTCCTGATGAGCCCTTATGTTGGGTGTTGCCTCTGAATTATTTGTCTATATTATTTTTTCTATGGTTTGGTAAATGACGACTTATACTTATTGACGACATGACTGCCTGTCCATGGATTATTCTTTATGGTTGATTGTGTGTGGCTATGCTGTTTGACCTATGTGATTGTATGGATGAGTAGGGTTAAGGCCTCATTCAAGTGCTGGTCTATATTAATCACTAATTTAGGAAAACAGTCTTCCTTTTCTCCTTCTGTCTTTTTTTTTTTTTTTTTTTTTTTGTGTTTGTGCTGTAGCATTGGTGATTTCTCTTTTCATGATATATATATATATATATATATATATATATATATATATATATATATATATATACTAGCTGTTGGGGTGGCGCTTCGCGCCACCCCAACACCTAGTTGGTGGGGGCGCTTCGCGCCCCCCCCCCAAGCCCCCCCGCGCGCGTAAGTCGTTACGCGCCATATTGGTTACGCGCCATTGTAGTTGTGTCCCTATGTCCCACCTGTGAATATAGATATATATATATATATATATATATATATATATATATATATATATATATATATATATATATATATATATATATATATATATATGTTTTTAACTACGTAAAACTTGCGAATATACAACATTCTATGCTGTCCCATTGTCTGTGCATATAAATAGATTTTCAGGTTTACCGACTCTTGAACATGCAACATATAATGGTCCATGGGAAAACAATCCGTATTCAGATCTATACCTCATGATTCTAATGATTGCCCTTGAGCTTTGTTGATGGTGATTGCTAATCGACCATTCCCTGAGTCGCCATCGTCATTTATATATCCCCCTGTGCACCCCGGCGTCCCCTTTGTAGTTATGTCCCTGTGTCCCGGTCGTCATTTATATTCCCTGTGTCCCGGTCGTCATTTGTATCCCGGTGTCCCGGTCTGTATATACATTCGTTTTTTAGTTTTGTTTTTCTCCTTTATTTTTTTCCTTTTTTCTTTTTTTTCTTTTTTAGTTTATTTAGATTTTTAGATTTTTTAGTTTTTTTATTAGTTTTTAGTTTTTTTGTAGTTTTTACCATTTTTTTAGTTTTTTTAGTTTTTTTTTTTTACTTATGTCCTGGTCGTCATTATATATATTTATTCATATTTTTTTTAGTTTTCTTTTTCTCTTTTATTTTTCAGTTTTTTCCTTTTTTTTAGTTTTTTTCTTTTTTAGTTTTTAGTTTTTTTTAGTTTTTTACCTTTTTTTAGTTTTTTTTTAGTTTTTTTAGTTTTTTAGCTTTTTTATTTTTTTATTAGTTTTTATTTTTTTTGTAGTTTTTGCCTTTTTTTTATTTTTTTCAGTTTTTTTTAGTTATTAGATTTTTACCTTTTTTTAGTTTTTTTTAGTTTTTCAGCTTTTTTAGTTTTTTTTTCTTTTTAGTTTTTTTTGTAGTTTTTACCTTTTTTAGTTTTTTTCTTCTTTTGTATTAGTGTGAAATAATTCAGACGTCATATGCGGACAAACATGACGTCACCTGATCCACAGATCCACACACAGACAACTTATTTTTATATATATAGATATATATTTAACTACGTAAAACTTGCGAATATACAACATTCTTCGCTGTCCTATTGTCTGTCCATATAAATAGATTGTCAGGTTTACCAACTCTTGAACATGCAACATAATAATTGTCCATGGGAAAACAATTCGTATTCATATCTATACCGCATTTTTCTAACGATTGCCCTTGAGCTTTGTTGATGGTGATTGCTAATCGAACATTCCCTGTGTCCCCGTCGTCATCTATATATCCCCCTGTGCCCCCGGCGTCCCCGTTGGAGTTGTATCCCTGTGTCCAGGTCGTCATTTATATTCCCTGTGTCCCGGTCGTCATTTGTGTCCCGGTATCCCAGTCTGTAATTTCTCTTAGAGTGTCCTGGTCGTCATTTATATAGATATATAGATACAGTTTCATTTCAGTTTTTTTTCTTTTATAGTTTTTTCTTTTCTTATTTTTTTCTTTTTTAGTTTTTCTTTTTTAAGTTTCTTTTTTTTATTGATAATAAACCTCAAAATTTTGGGTATCTGTTTTAAGGTTTTCGAATTACCTTAATCTTTTGTCAAAATATATTGAAACATTTGTGGAATTCCCAGTTTTTTTAGTTTTTTCTTTTTTTTTAGCTGTTTAGGTTTTTTTTAGTTTTTTTTTCTTTTTAGTTTTTTACCTTTTTATTTTTTTTACATTTTTCCTTTTTAAGTTTTTTTCTTTTTTTAATTTTTTATTTAGTTTTTTTTTAGTTTTTTCTTTTTAGTTTTGTTTTTAGTTTTTTACCATTTTTGTTTTTTCGAATTACTTTAACCTATTGTCAAAATATTTCGAAATATTTATGCAATTTCCAGTTTTTACATTCTAGTTTGTTTTCTTTTATATATATAGAAGATATAATCTGGCGTAATGGACAGACAACTTATTTTTATATATATTGTCAAAATATATTGAAATATTTGTGCAATTCCCAGTTTGTTTAGTTTTTCTTTTTTTTTAGTTTTTTAGCTTTTTTAGTTTTTTTTAGTTTTTTATCTTTTTTATTTTTTTATATTTTTTCTTTTTGGGTTTTTTCTTTTTTTTATTTTTTCAATTTTGAATTTTTTTTTTAGTTTTTTCTTTTTAGTTTTTTTTTAGTTTTTTACCATTTTTCTTTTTTCGAATTACTTTAATCTAGTTTTTACCTTTTTTAGTTTTTTTTAGTTTTTTAGATGAAAATTTTTTTTAGTTTTTTCCTTTTTTTCTTTTTAGTTTTTTATTGGTTTTTACCTTTATTTTAGCTTATTTTTCAGTTTTTTCCTTTTTTTTAGTTTTTTTTTATTTTTTATTTTTTTTAGTTTTTTACCTTTTTTTAGTTTTTTTAGTTTTTTAGCTTTTTTACTTTTTTTTATTAGTTTTTAGTTTTTTTTGTAGTTTTTGCCTTTTTTTAGTTTTTTCAGTTTTTTTTAGTTTTTTATTGGTTTTTACCTTTATTTTAGCTTATTTTTCAGTTTTTTCCTTTTTTTTAGTTTTTTTTTAGTTTTTAGTTTTTTTAGTTTTTTACCTTTTTTTAGTTTTTTTTAGTTTTTTAGCTTTTTTATTTTTTTTATTAGTTTTTAGTTTTTTTTGTAGTTTTTTCCTTTTTTTTAGTTTTTTTAGTTTTTTCCTTTTTTTTAGTTTTTTTTTATTTTTTATTTTTTTTAGTTTTTGACCTTTTTTTAGTTTTTTTAGTTTTTTAGCTTTTTTACTTTTTTTATTAGTTTTTAGTTTTTTTTTGTAGTTTTTGCCTTTTTTTAGTTTTTTCGGTTTTTTTTTTAGTTTTTTATTGGTTTTTACCTTTATTTTAGCTTATTTTTCAGTTTTTTCCTTTTTTTTAGTTTTTTTTAGTTTTTAGTTTTTTTAGTTTTTTACCTTTTTTTTAGTTTTTTTAGTTTTTTTAGTTTTTTAGCTTTTTTATTTTTTTTATTAGTTTTTAGTTTTTTTTGTAGTTTTTGCCTTTTTTTAGTTTTTTCAGTTTTGACGTCACCTGATCCAGTTTTTTCAGGTGACGTTACCTGATCCATCCACAGATCCACAGACAACTTATTTTTATATATATAGATAGATATACTAGGGATATTCAAAATTTAGAAGCGCTACAAGAATATATATATATATATACTAGCTGTTGGGGTGGCGCTTCGCGCCACCCCAACACCTAGTTGGTGGGGGCGCTTCGCGTCCCCCCCCAAGCCCCCCCGCGCGCGTAAGTCGTTACGCGCCATAATAGTTACGCGCCATTGTAGTTGTGTCCCTATGTCCCACCTGTGAATATAGATAGATATATATATATATATATATATATATATATATATATATATATATATATATATATATATATATATATATGGTTTTAACTACGTAAAACTTGCGAATATACAACATTCTTTGCTGTCCCATTGTCTTTGCATATAAATAGATTGTCAGGTTTACCGACTCTTGAGGTGATTGCTAATCGACCATCCCCTGTCCCGGTGTCCCGGTCGTCATTTACATCCCCCTGTTTCCCCCGGTGTCCCCGTTGTAGTTGTGTCCCTGTGTCCCGGTCGTCATTTATATTCCCTGTGTCCCGGTCGTCATTTGTATCCCGGTGTCCCGGTCTGTATATACATTCGTTTTTTAGTTTTGTTTTTCTCCTTTATTTTTTTCCTTTTTTTTCTTTTTTAGCTTATTTAGATTTTTTAGTTTTTTTATTAGTTTTTAGTTTTTTTTTCTTTTTAGTTTTTTTGTCCCGGTCGTCATTTATATCCCCCTGTTTCCCCCGGTGTCCCCGTTGTAGTTGTGTCCCTGTGTCCCGGTCGTCATTTATATTCCCTGTGTCCCGGTCGTCATTTGTATCCCGGTGTACCGGTCTGTATATACATTCGTTTTTTAGTTTTGTTTTTCTCCTTTATTTTTTTCCTTTTTTTTCTTTTTTAGTTTATTTAGATTTTTAGATTTTTTAGTTTTTTTATTAGTTTTTAGTTTTTTTTTCTTTTTAGTTTTTTTGTAGTTTTTACCTTCTTTTTAGTTTTGTTAATTTTTTTTTTACTTATGTCCTGGTCGTCATTTATACTCCCTGTGTCCCGGTGCTTTGTTGATTGCTAATCGAACATTCCTTTTGTCCTGGTCGCTTTCTCTTTGAGTGCCGTCATTTATTTTTTTCTTTTTTAGTTCTTTTAGTTTTTACCTTTTTTAGTTTTTTTTAGTTTTTTAGATGAAAATTTTTTTTAGTTTTTTCCTTTTTTTCTTTTTAGTTTTTTATTGGTTTTTACCTTTATGTTAGCTTATTTTTCAGTTTTTTCCTTTTTTTTTAGTTTTTTTTTATTTTTTATTTTTTTTAGTTTTTTACCTTTTTTTAGTTTTTTTAGTTTTTTAGCTTTTTTACTTTTTTTATTAGTTTTTAGTTTTTTTGTAGTTTTTGCCTTTTTTTAGTTTTTTCAGTTTTTTTTTTATTTTTTTATTGGTTTTTACCTTTATTTTAGCTTATTTTTCAGTTTTTTCCTTTTTTTAGTTTTTTTAGTTTTTTAGCTATTTTATTTTTTTTATTAGTTTTTAGTTTTTTTTGTAGTTTTTGCCTTTTTTTTTAGTTTTTTTAGTTTTTTAGCTTTTTTATTAGTTTTTAGTTTTTTTGTAGTTTCTGCCTTTTTTTAGTTTTTTTAGTTTTTTAGCTTTTTTATTTTTTTTATTAGTTTTTAGTTTTTTATGTAGTTTTTAGTTTTTTATGTAGTTTTTGCCTTTTTTTAGTTTTTTCAGTTTTGACGTCACCTGATCCAGTTTTTTCAGGTGACGTCACCTGATCCACGATCCACAGATCCACAGAAAACTTATTTTTATATATATAGATAGTTTTTTTTTTTTACTTATGTCCTGGTCGTCATTTATACTCCCTGTGTCCCGGTGCTTTGTTGATTGCTAATCGAACATTCCTTTTGTCCTGGTCGCTTTCTCTTTGAGTTTCGTCATTTATTTTTTTCTTTTTTAGTTCTTTTAGTTTTTACCTTTTTTAGTTTTTTTTAGTTTTTTAGATGAAAATTTTTTTTTAGTTTTTTCCTTTTTTTCTTTTTAGTTTTTTATTGGTTTTTACCTTTATTTTAGCTTATTTTTCAGTTTTTTCCTTTTTTTAATTTTTTTTTTATTTTTTATTTTTTTTTAGTTTTTTACCTTTTTTTAGTTTTTTTAGTTTTTTAGCTTTTTTACTTTTTTTATTAGTTTTTAGTTTTTTTTTGTAGTTTTTGCCTTTTTTTAGTTTTTTCAGTTTTTTTTTTTAGTTTTTTATTGGTTTTTACCTTTATTTTAGCTTATTTTTCAGTTTTTTCCTTTTTTTTAGTTTTTTTTAGTTTTTAGTTTTTTTAGTTTTTTACCTTTTTTTAGTTTTTTTATTTTTTTTAGTTTATTAGCTTTTTTATTTTTTTTATTAGTTTTTAGTTTTTGCCTTTTTTTAGTTTTTTTAGTTTTTTAGCTTTTTTATTAGTTTTTAGTTTTTTTTGTAGTTTTTGCCTTTTTTTAGTTTTTTTTAGTTTTTTAGCTTTTTTATTTTTTTATTAGTTTTTAGTTTTTTTGTAGTTTTTGCCTTTTTTTAGTTTTTTCAGTTTTGACGTCACCTGATCCAGTTTTTTCAGGTGACGTCACCTGATCCATCCACAGATCCACAGACAACTTATTTTTATATATATAGATAGATATATATATATATATATATATATATATATATATATATATATATATATATATATATATATATATATGTATATATCTATATCTATACTAGGGATATTCAAAATTTTAGAAGCGCTACAAGTTTGTTGCCTTACCTTTTTTATTTCCGGGTCCTTGATACCGACTTCAATATCATTCATAATACGCCTTCTCAAAAATCCAGCATACATTTCAGCCCGTGCACTTAAAACAGTGATTTCTATAAGCATAGGCGCAAGCAGTTTCAAGTCTGGCTTGTCCAGCGTCGATGACTTATTTCTGAGATGATCTTTAATTTGTTCAGTAACGCTATCAATACGTCCAGCTTCCTTAAAAGCTTTGACAATGGCAGTTGCATGCTTATCACATTCTTTTTGCAATACTTCAACGAATGTCAGAAGGTGACCGGGACCTAGATACAAAAAAAAAATCATTCATAAAGAGTGGAATAGAACCTACGAAAATAACCCAAATGCACAACAGATAGACATAAAAAATATTTAAGCAAATATTGTTTTTAAAATTTTATCCAATTACCCCTTACTCTTCTGCATTTTTTTGCTTTAAGGCTTCTATTTTAGACAATAGCAGTTGCCACTGCATTAGCGGTTACATTCTTTATCAGAACTCCGGAAAACTGTAAGATTTGAGCGGATCCTTGATGTGAAGGAAAAAATCAAAGCTAAAAGAATTCAAGAACAAGACAAAGGATAGAAAAACAATCTAGGAACAGCAGCTGTCATTCCCTCATGGAGTGGGAAGAGGTCGTAAGAAAGGATTAAAGGAAATTGGAATTTCTTGGGAGGCAAGAGGGAACAACATGAGATGGAGGAGGAGCATGTGCAATTGTGTTAGCCTCCGAAGGCTTGAGGTTGCAGAGAGTTGGTAGTAATTGTACCATTTACTATTTTTACTCTATGGTGACTTTAAATTTTAGACTATTTTTAATTTTTTTTGTTTTTCATTTTTGAATGTGTTAAGGCTTGTCCAAACAAGTTTGGTGCTTGTTTAATGACAATTCTTTTGTGTTTTGCTTGTTCGTCTTTTTTTCTTTTTGTTCAGCTCTTTTCAATTATTCTTGAAATTGCTGACGAGGGCTTATTTTCAAGGAGTTCATCACAAGAAAAAAGTTTAACCAAATTAAAGGTTCGTCTATCATACTCTATAAACCAGTCTATAAGATTCACTACGCTTACAGTATGTTTATGCTGGAAATCCAATATAGTTTTTCCGAGGAAAATAATCAGGAACATGTCAAATTTCTGCACATAATAGTAAAGTAACGTTTAAAACTGATTTATTTTAGCAATCACATCTAGCAGATTCCCTCAATACTGTCCTTACCCCCAAGAAATCTAACGGAAAACCCACACCACAGCAATTATCTTTTTTCAAGCATTGAACAAAACTGCATAGGTCTTCTAAATTTTCCAATTAGCTATAAGAAAAAATAATTGATTGATTTTCAACTTCATCTACTCACAGACAGGATTATGTAGCTGTTCCCTTTTTTTCTTAAAGAAGCACTACGAGCTACTGAGAGTAGTATAAAATACACTTCTCGAGTCTCAAGTAAAGAGTTCTGTTTAGTGCTGCAAAGTAGTCAAACCACAGTATATTTATTTTATACATTTATTATGACGAATAACGGTAAGCATCAATGCTTGTCGCAAACACTACCCTATATCGCAAATATTACCCTATTTATTCATAGAGAATCATCAGCATTCATCATAATCATCAGATATTTTCTCACCATAATATGTTTCAGCTATAGGTTGCCTCATGTCAATTATCTTTGCAATATGTTCCAAGTAGTTTGTCAGTGCGTTAGCAAATGGGGTTTTGGAACCTTTTGCTTCCTCATACTCCAAACGTGCACGAGAAAGTGTTTCTTTCCCAATGACTGAAACTTCTTCTGAAAGGTAACTGGCGAATTTCAACAGTCCCTCTTCCATATTCAACATTGCAAACATTTTGAAATAGCGTTCAACTGATGCTGCATCTTTTGTGTTCACAGCCTCGTCAAACCGTAAACAAACAACTTCACACAGCTTTTTTTTGGCTTCAAGCAGTTGCTTTACAGCATACTCAGTAGCTGCACCTTAAAAAAATCAAATTAGGACTAAGACAATTCATACATCCTCCTGTGCACAACAATATGCCATATCTTAAACTTTTTTCCAAAGATGACTTAATGTGTCCCTAATAGTCTTTTAGGGAAGGCTTATCTACTAATTGTATTTAGAGCAACTAGTACTCCACTGAACTTAGAGGAAAGAAGCCATGATTCAAGTAAATACTTTGGGGCAAGAGCCCCTTAAGGTGAAAGACCATTGATATAATTTCAGTTTTATACCAAAAGAAGCGAAAATTATGCTGCTGCATAACGTAGCTTTAACCATATTTATCCATTTCACATACTTAAAAAGGTATTCTTGCCAGAAGTTGGGGATACATCCTATTGTTTTGGGCAGAGCAACACACTGGTCACATCTATCATTACGGAGGCAACATAACAAAGAATGACTTAACTCTATAATGAGAAGTGGATATTTATGATCTAGAAATATATATCTATATTCAACCCTTATCGAAAAACTTTAAATTTTTTGAAAGTACTTACAGACATACGTCTGACAAAATTGGGAAAATCAGGGAACTCAATTCTTAATGCAAAAGATGTTCGATGCAGGTATGCAGTTTTTACAGCAAAAAAAAAAAAATCGTGAGTTTAAAATCAGCAGAGAATGAGCCAAAAAAATATATCGTCGTGTAGCTCTAGAAAGTTCAAATTTTCGGATTATTGTAGCAAAATACCGAAACTGGCATTAATTGGCAGTAAACAGTATATATAAAAAAAATGACTGAACAATCAAACTATACAAGAATATAGCCTTAATATGTAGTTTCTAAATAGGGATTGAAAAAAAACATATATCATTGAACACCAAAAAAATCTAAGCTACATATTAATAAGTTTATTTTTGAAATTCCTCAAAATTAAACCCTTCAAATTATTCGTTAATTGACTTAACTACACGAGAATATTATTAGAAAAACCAATTAGATTCAGCTTTTTTGTATTTATGCCTTTCGTTGATCTATCAATCAAAACTTTTTTCTGATTCGAAAAATATTTTTCATACCTTATTTGGACATATTCTCTCTAGCATTTATTTTTTCAATAGGAAACGGTTGTAACTGAATGTTGAAATACTTGACTATATTTGGGCGTTAAAATTGTTTGGTACGGATTTTGGGCATACAGAAAAGCTTGTTTATCTTCACAGTTCAGTGTGGCAACAAAGGAGAGAACTTACGACTGAGAAAGATGTTAATAGTTGTATAATAGCCAAAAGAAAATCGTAGAAATTTTTGTTTTCTGGAATGAATAGACCTAAAATTGAGTCCAGGGGTAAAAATATTTCATTTCATGTCTTAAACAGAAGTTCTAAACGGAAAAGCTTTATTTTCATGGTTCAGAATGGCAACAAAGGAGAGAAATCGTAGAAAATTCTGGTTTTCTAGAATGAACAGACCTAAAATAGAGCCAGGGGGAGGAAATGTTTTCATTTTATGCCTTTGGTATTTTAACTCTGGTGTTGCCAAATAACTATAGATGTAGAACTAAAAGTGACGTATTAATCTAACAGTAATACAAAATCCATAAGCACAACATAGAATAATGAATAAACTGGCAATTAACGCACACCATCATTATGTGAGGTTTTAGCCCCTTCTCATCCAAATTCAAAAACGAAGGAAATTCGACAGCGAAAAAACTGAATTCCTAAATGTTTCTACAAAGAAAAAAGTAATAAATTCAAGTTTTCTTTCTTTTTACCAGTGTTTATTTAACCTTAAAAAGGAGTATGTGTATCTAGTGATTAGTTTTTAATCCAGAGACTGTCGTCTCTTTGACTCCAAAATATACGCATAAGGCTAAATCCAAATATTGTAATTTATGAAGAATAGAATCCTCGTATTAGTTTAATTAACAATTATTGCTTTATATTACCATAACTAATGAGTGGGACGAAATAGGGAACTATACTGGGCCCAAACGTTTTCCTGATTAGTTAAATTACCTTTTTCCAAAAAAATGTTTTGCAAAGAAAAGTACAGAACTCCATTTCAAATAATCTTCAAAGCGTAAAACTACCACAAGTCACAATCAAAAATAAATTAAACCCAAAACGAACAGAAATTACAATAAATAACCGAGTCAAACTCAAAACGAGCGAAAATCAATTGAGTAGAGCTGACAACCCCCATTCCTTCTCAAGACCAGAACATAATTTCCACTAAATATTCCCTAAAGTTTCACCTTAATACCATTTCGCGTAATGAATTACAGTACCTGTAGTAGTAGCATTAATAGTATACACATAGAGCCTTCTGGCTAGTTCAAAATCCGCCACAACTTAGCCTTAAACGTCTAAATTGATAATGAAGGCCGTCATTGCGATATTGCTGTGTCACCTTTTAGAAAATCCACATGCTCATAGTTTTTTTTGGATTTAGTTCAAAATTAACATAAATATTCCTTAAAAGCTTCACCTCAATACTCTTAGCTTGCATAGTAGCAATAGTAGCAGTATGCACATAGCTCATTTGGTTTTTCCCCCCGTCCACACACGCTGAAAGTTTCAACTTAATACAATCAACTCTTCCTGAAGGATTTCTAATATGTCCTCTTGACAACCTGACCCCCCCCATCAATATTCCTTAAAAATTTCAGTTTCATTACCATTAGGTATGGTAGTATTGGTATTACTGGTAGTATTATAAATAGTAATAGCAGTATTCCTAGTAGCAGCAGTAGCATTAACGTATTGCCTTTTGGTCAGTTGAACATTGCTCTCATCAAGTCCCGGAAGTTTAAAATCAATGCAATTAGCCGTTACTATGACATTGCTGATATGTCTTTTTGATAATCTGTATGTTCTTATACTTCATTAACAGTGATAGTAGTCTTAGTAGTAGCATGCACATATTGCCTTTTGGTCAGATGATCTTCCTCTTTAAGCATTTTCTGAAAGTTCCAGCTTTATACCCAAATCAATTCTCGAGTTACAATTTTTTGACAATTTAGAGGCACATAGCGTCTTTTGAATTAGTTCTAATTTCCCCTCAATATTGTAAATAAAGTAGTGTGGTGGTGATAGTGGTAGCAGTAGTAGTACTTGTACTAGTAATGGCAGCATGCAAAAAATCGCCTTTTTGATCATCTCCATTATCATTTCCTGAGGTTCCAAATTAATATACTCGGTCATTCCTGAGTTACGCCCTTTTGACAATCCGTATAAACATAACGTGTTTTGGTTTAGTTCAACACCCTCTGAAAGGCTCGACTGAATGTCATTTCTCTTTTCGGAAAGTAAAGTTCAAAATACATTCCTTTCTCAATAACATATACTATATGTAACAATGAAAGAATTACCCTAAGAACTGTGGAGAGGTTGATATCCCAAAACACATAATTACTGATAACTACATAATTACAACTATATAAACCTCATAATTGCATAATTACTTTGGAGAATAAGCTTGGGGAGATGGTTGCTATCCATTTATTTTTGACTCTTAAAAATGGCAGTAGAACTTCCGACTTCCATTCAGATAAGCCCCCTCCGATCGAATGTGTTTGGGGAAAAGAGGATATAGGGGGGGCTAGTTGTCCTCCATCACTTTTGACACTCTTTGACAATCTGTATAAATATAACGTGTTTTGATTTAATTCAACACTCTACTCAACATTCTCTGAAATGCTCACCTGAATGTCATACGTTTTTTTGGAAAGTAAAGTTCAAAAATGCAGACATTTCTCAATAACATATACTATATGTAAACAATGAATAAACTGCCCTGAGGATTGTGGAGAGGTCGACATCCCCAAACACGTAAGTACTGTATCTGTACTGTGTACAGTACTGCATGTAAGTATCTTTCGATAATTCTGAACAAAAGAGCTCTTTTAAAATGTTGATCAGATGTGTTTTGAGGAATGATATGCTTGGGAGGGGGGAGGCTGTTGCCCTCCATTTACTTTTGACTCCTAAAAAGGGCACCAGAACTTCCAATTTCCAATCAAATAAGCCCCCTCCGATCAGTTGCGTTAAGGGAAATGAGGATGTCAAAAAGGGAAGGGGGGTAGTTACCCTCCATCCCTTTGGACTTTTAAAAGGGAACTACAACTACACGTTTCCGATCAAATGAGCCTCTTCTAAAGTTCACACGACCACCTCTTTATACAAACTTTGTATGCCCCCAGAGCATAACCTACAACCCTTGCCCCCAGCCTCTGAAGGAGCTGTGTAAGTCCTAAAGACCTTGTTATGTGATCTTTGGACCATTTTCGAACAAATGGCTATCTCCAAATTTCTATCATATGCATTTGAGGAAAATGCAACGTGTATGTATGAGAGGGGAGGTGAGTAGCTGCCCTCCGATCATTTTGTCTCTTAAAAAGGGCACTAGAACTTCTGATTTCCTATCCAATGACCCTTTCCAAAGTTTATACAACCACCCATTCTAAAAAAAAAAACCTTGTATGTCCCGAAGGCAGGTTGTAAGTATCTCACAACCCTTGCCCCGAGGGGTGTCATCCTCAAAGACATAATTCCCAGATATTTCAAGTACGCTGAATAAAATGGCTATCTCAAAATTTTGATTGAGTGTGTTTTGGGAAATGATGGGCGTGGGGGGTTGCCCTCCAATCTGTTCCAATTTTCAAAAAGAGCACTAGCCCTTTCAATTTCCAGTCGAATTAGCCCTTCCCGAAGTTTCTAAGACAACTCCTTCTATACGAAACACTATTACGCTTCCTATGATACACTACAGTGATATTTCAACAATGTTGACAAAGATATGCATTCGTTTACTGATGATGCGAAATTTTTCTGCATTGCAAATCTAGACCGTCCAACGTGGGTACAGTGAAGATGTTAAAAGTAGAACAGCCAAGACCAATGGTCCGAACCAAGATTAGAATATGAGAAGCAACATTGATGACAGTGGTCAAATATGGTTCCAAGGCATTGGTGCTCCGAAAAACGCAGGAAGATTTGCTAGATGTTTTCCAGAGAAACTCCCAATGGATTTTTTCGGGTACCTGACTGACTGACCGTATCTCAAACAGTAGGCTGCACGAAAAGTGTGGTTCAATCCTGCTTTCTAGGGCTATAATGAGAGAAATACTGAGATGACTAGGACCCGTTCGGCGGATGAAGGATGATAGATTGCCCAATGTCGTCATCCTTGCTGGGTAACCGTATAGGGCCAAACGAAAAGCAGGTTGCCCCCTATTGGAGTATAAGGATGTAGTAAAGAAAGATTTAAGGGACACAGGAAGTTCCCGGGAGGGTTTAAAGAGGGAGACTTTGAATAGATTGGGATGAAGGAGGATATCCAACTCTGAGTAAGACCTTCATCATATTTATCCCTTTTATTATTAATGTTTATTCATTTTAGTCCTTGTTCTACAAAATCAAACACATCACAAATGTAGATTTTTAGATATATAATAAACTATTTTAAAAAAGAAACTTTTTCCAAGACGAAGTTTTCAAAGAAAGGTAAAGAGCTACATTAACCCAAAGACGAGTACAAATAGAATCAAACAAAAATTATCAAACTGTTTGTGGCAACAAACTGAAAGGAAGGAGCAACACGGCTCAATAGTAACCGAAGCTCTAAGAAACAGAGTCTTGATAACAATCGATATTTTAAAAAGTTGAGTTTTGATGGTAAAGTTCATGAAATTTGTTACCCATCAAAAGTTAGGAGCCTGAGAAAATTTGCCCAATTCTTGAAGATTTAATAATATCTTACTAAAAAAAATCAAACGGAAACAAGAACATTAGACACTTACTTTCAAATTTATCTGTAGCAGCTCCTTTGATGGCTGCCATGTCAATGGCAAGAAAACGGTGGACGTAACCCACAGCCGTTTCATAGTCTTCAGATTCCATTGCAGCTACAACACCGGAGTGACAGGCTTGAAGAGAAAGAATATCTCCAACTCTCTTTTGACATTCTTCTACTCTTGCCTTCAAAAGAAATGAATTATTATTGCACAAATAGCGAGTATTTCTTCTTCCACATTTTCTCTATTCTTTTCCATTTTCTCTCTATTCTCTAATCCTAAATTACTTGTTTTACATTATCAATTGCTCTTAAATTATATCACAATAATTCGTTCTAAATAAGACACCTCCCTCTTAGATACAGCCAAAAGACTGATAGGGTGCAAAATTTTCGTTCAGAATGGACAGTATTAAAGTTGAAAACAGTTGAGACCTTGTATTTCCTAAGTTTAACAACCAATTTGAATATATTGACTTTCAACACAAACAGCATTGCTGTTTTGTCATTCAGACTTCAACGTAAATAAGAAATTCATTGTTTTAAAATGTTTTTCCTGGATTTTATTTTTTCAGGAAGGAAGCAGACATTCATCTTATCCCTTTGTTTAATTGGCCCTGTTCAATAGCATAAGGTTGGATAATGTCAAGTACACAATAGCAGGCAGCTTTAGTTTGCATAAAACGTCCAAAACTTAAGAACTAACACTCCAATTTTAGAATACAAGTATTTAGGTTATAGAAGAATACAATAACCACATATTAGACTACAAGTTTTTTATTGTCAGATGAATCCAAAATCAAGGCAGTTTCACATTCTACTTTATTGTCACCTTTTTCTCCAGAATTATTTTATAAACTATTATTATTTACGAATGGTAGAGGCAGTTAGTCCTCACCAGGTATATTTTTGCATCTTTGTGTAAGGAATAGTCAATAAGCTCATACTTCTGCTCAGCAAAGATGATGGCACCTATCAAAATAGCATAAATGCAATACACGAACATTATTTGAGAGAAGCCAAGGTAAATCCCTCTCCCCTCTCTTTTTCTTTAAGGTTCAAGAATTCAAAACTTTAAATTTAATTAAATTGCCGTTCCTGTAAAATGCTTGTCTGTAACACGCAGCTTTGATCCTTGATCCCCAACAACTCGAAAAAATGTTGCTGTAAACTTACCTTTGCCATATCAAGTGAACGGACTTTTGCACTAACTTTCTCAGCAAGAATAGCAGTAGATGTGGTTTTATCATGCAGCTCTTTAGCTACTGTTGCAGCTGAATCTAACATTGGTTCAACTTCAATTAGCGCTTTGACCTGGTTTCTTAATGCATCCCTAGCCATAATAATAGCTGAAATTCGTGCTTCTACATTCATTCTCTACACAAAATCTGAAATAGAAATTAATATATTTCTTAGTTTAACATAAGATCGAAATTTAAAAATAGTATTCTTTTTTTTTTATTAAGATCGTTCCTCCTAAGTAAAAGGACAAGGACCTTGCAGAAAAGAAACAGATAAGAAATACAAAAATGTATGAGGTAGGAACAATACATACTAGGAGGAAAGAGACTAGACTCTCATACATAGTAAATTCTAACAAACAAAACAGGAGAATGCACTAAAAGCCTCCCACACAAGCTCCTGCAAAGTAAATTCATGTTTGAGCTTGTTCATTAAAGAATACCAGTAAGTTTTAGTGCACTGTATGCAGTTGTATACACACCAATCTCTAAAATCTGCCTGTTCATTCTTCATCAGTAAAGGAATTTGCTCTACAGTAAAACTGTTTCTTCTGCAAACAAAGAAATTTGAAATAGTTGAAGAGATGAATATAGAAATATTATATTGTTAACTTTATCCCTTGCTTCACTGTGCAGGGCTTCAACCCTTTTTCGATGAATCCAGAAATTTGGCAATAAAAATGACAACACATTCAAGAAAACACTCATGGCAGCTGACAAGAAAAAAATATTTCCCACATTACCGTCAGACAACTGCAAGAATAATTGTCTTTCAAAAAGCATATGGTCTTTTTTTTACATGTAGCCAAAAGGAAAGAATAATACATATTGTGGACCTAAACCTGAAAAAAAAAAATCCAAAGCTGTACCACTACTGATGGACAGACTGAATATTCCTAAGTAAAAACAAAATATAAATATAAAAGTGATTGGTGATTTTTAAACTAATCTGTTTAGTGATAGGTAGTACAATAGCATTACTTAAATAAAGAGCAATACAGCTTGAATGTATTTTTTATCTTTTTTTCCCAAGCAACTTCACATATAAGGATTTAACATAGACACGTTAGAGGGGGCTTAACTGATAAGAAATTGAAATTTCTACCTTTTTAAGAAGCAAGTAATTATAGGGTGATCATTCCCCTCCCAAACTCTGATTACTTACCTTCTCTTCCTAAACCCCAACGAAAATTCGAAAATAGTCATTCGCTTCAAAATATTGGAAAGATCTAAGAGCTATGCTGCCAGGGATGAAATGACCCCCAGCAGCACCTGGAGCAAGGAGTGTATATGCAAAGTACGTACTGTTTACACGTAGGTTTAATTATTGGGGAAGGGGGATATTTGGTCCTTGGTCCCCAAAAAGACTAAGAGTATTAATGTAAAACTTTCAGGGAAATTTGAGTGGAATATTGAACTAAATAAGAAGGCACTGTGTGCATGCAAGTGGTCAAAAGAGCGTATCTGCATTGTCTTAGGAACGGCTGAGGGTATTAAGTTGAACCTTTTTTGGCATGTTGAGGGGGAAGTTGAATTAAATTAAAAGAAATTATCTGCATCAAGGTTATCAAAAAAGGGCACCTAAATTACCTCAGGAATGGCTAAGGGTATTACATTGAAATTTTTAAGACATGTTGACATAAATCAAAAGACACTATGGGTGTCCAGGTTGTCAAAAAGGCAGATGGGCAACATCTCAGGAATTGTTAAGTGTACTAAATTAAAACTTTCCGAGAATATTGAAAGAGATGTTGAACTAAATCTAAAGACACAGAATGTAAAGCCCTCCTAGACTTCAATTATGCTGATAATATGAATTTCCTAGATGACCATGTTAGCAAAATGAATTATATTTTGGATGCTTGAGAGTTCAGAGCACAAGAATAGGCTGGGATTAATACTAAGAAGAATAAATTGCTTAGACTAGGAATAAATGAAGGAGAAGAGGTGACGTTGGGTAACAGGAAGATCAATCAAGTGGACAGCTTCAGTTGCATAGGAAAGCATTACCGGGTTAGTTAATATGGTGGATGCATGGAAGATGTTAAAAAAGAAATATCCAAGACAACAGCGTTTTTCATGGTTGAAAAAATTTGGGTGAATAGGAAGATAAGTCTGCAAACCAAGATTAGAATGTTGGAAACTACAGTAAAGACAGCAGACAAGTATGGTTCTGAAATCTTTGCGCTTTAGAAAATGAAGGAGGACTTATTTGATGCTTTCAAGAGGAATTGTCAACAGATTATTTGGGTACTAGTTTGACTAACCGTATTTCAAACAGCATGATGTACGAGAAATCAGACTCTATCATGCTTTCTAGGGCTATAACAAGAGAAATGCTGAGGTGGCTAGGACACATTTCGCAAATGAAGGGTAACAGATTGCAAAGACTGGCCATTTTGACCATTCATCTAGGGCCAAAGAAAAACCAGATTTTTCCCAAATGTAGTGCAAAGAGGTTGTAGGCAAGGAATTAAAGTTAATTAAAAGTTCTTGGGTGGGTGTAAAGAGGATTTGAATAGATTGGGATGGAGGAGTGTTCACAGCTGTGCTCAGAGTGCTTGGTGCTGCAGTTAATTGTTAGTTTCTGTCAATTTCAAAAATCAAGTAAATATCTCAAACTTGTAACTTTTGATGGGTAAAACTATACATGACGAATCTTGTATATTCAGAATCAGCACAATAAGCTGATTCTGAATAATGTATTTAATGATACTAAAATTCCGATCTTTAGAGTTTTAATTACCATTACGCCAAGTTGCTCCTTACATACAGTTTATAGCACAAATCGTTTGAAAAGGAGTTCTGCTTAGTAGTCTTTAAGCAAAAATTAAGCTTATGTTTTTATATTTTCCCTTGTTTAAAAATGCTTTCTTACTGTCTCAGCAACAGAAATCTTTTTCGCTGAAAATTACACACACTTATTTTATTATGATATTTGAACCAGATTATTGAGTCACAGACTCTCTTTATGCCCCCAAATATAGGCTATAGCAGAATCAGGTCATACAATCACAAAGATGAAGAGGCTAGAAGTGAGAGTTAAAAAGGCAGTATAGGCGCTAAGCAAACAAGCAGTAGACTAAAACTGGGACTTCAAAAATACTTGATTGATAGAGATGAGAAGAATCCATGGCAGGTTGCTATGAAGAATGATTTAAGTCCTGAATCAGTACAAAAACTAGCCAAGTCCTGTTTGAAAAGAAAAATGAGCCAATTCTTAAACTGGTACAAACACAAACTAGATTGCAACTCAGTGAAAAACAAGCAAAGTCAAGTCTATGCTCAAACAAAGGGATACTCGACATACGGAATTTCAGTAACTGAGAATAAAAATGAGCAAAGTCCTGAATCTATTCAAAACAAGTTAGCACATTTATACCTCTGTTTACAAAATTTCTTGTTCTAATTTTTTTTATATTATTGTTGCTTGAAACCATTCTGAGGGTGTAGACAAAAAACAAAATCAATTTCCTCATTATTAAACTCTAAAATTTCTGAAACAAAATTTAGGAGCTGGGGCAGGTAGATACTCCCTGAAATTTACTTGCTCTGTTGTGTCTATTATACCAGGAAGATCCATTGCCTGAAGTCCAAGGAGCTACTAGATGACTTATAAACTGCAGTGATCTGTAATAGTCTAACACATCACATCAAGATAGAGTAAAAGGAAGGGGACTAAATAGTCTTGACTGAAACCCCAAATTTCAAACAGGAGAGGAGAAAACAAAATCTTTCCTGTTAGAACAATTCCTAAAAAGTATTATAGAGCTGCAATATTTTCAACTCTAATGACTTTTTCATGTTCAACAATAATTTTTTTTATAATTAGAACAACCTAGGCATATAGACTTTTTAAGCCTTTTGATCAATTCTTTCAATTTTTAACTTACTTGTGTAAAACTAATTCTGCTGCCAAACACTATTCCACTGAATATAATTTCTGTGCTTATTTAATATCTAACTAATTGTCATGAACTTTAATAAGCTATATTCAACGAGGGGTAACAAAAGAAAACATTGAGAGCTTAACTTGAAAGATAATAATAATTTATTAATAACCCACTACAAAACAACAAAACATAAGCGGAGTACTAGGAAAAAAGAAACATAAAGAGACTTCAATATGCACAGTCACGAATGGCAAAACAATCTAACTAACAGGTGAAGACAACCTAGAGAGAATACAGCATTATCAGCTAAAACAGTATTGAGTCTTTCAAACGAGTCAGTAATATCCATAGCACCATATTTACTAACAATGGCATGGTTACAGTAAGAAGAAGGCAAATAAAGTAGGTACTTCAGGTACCAAATGTATATCACTTGAACTGATTTAATTTGCTTCTTCTGGAGCAGTGGATACATACCAGACATAAATAAAACAGAGTGGTCACAAAATGTACTATAAAGACAGGCGAGTCATCAATGTGAGCAATGACCATGTTAGCAACGACTTTCCTGTAGCCTATTTGAAGCTTTTGTTCAATGTCAACAAGAGGTTTTACATGGGGTGCAGAGAGCATACTGCAAATACGGATGCCAAGCCGCATAATAATATTGGCACATCAGATTGAAGAAGATCCACATGGGAGTGTAAAAACTGCAGCTGGTGATTTTACATTGAATGCCAGGGTACTCACATTTATCAACATTTAAGGTTAATCAAATATTAGAAAGAAAACAAGAAACAAGATCAACTAAGTGGACAAGGCTTGATCTCATTCTACTAATCAACAATATATCATATGTGTAAGCAATGTAGGAGATATTGGGGTAGTCTAGAAAACATGTAGGTTTGATATTAGTCAACACATAATCAATGTACATTTTGAATAAATATGGGGATAAAATTCCACCTTGCAAAGGCCTGACCTAACAGGGATATTTCCAAAAAACAAGATACCAAAAATGGAGCAATAAAATAATTGACCAATTAACTCCTAATACAGCAAAAGTATACCAAAGCTGAGCATGGCAAACAGAATCAAATGCCTTAGCTAAGTCAAGTGTACAAATGCAAAGTTCATGACCATTGGTCTGAGCATCCTGTAATAGAGTAGCTAGTGTGTGCTGAGCATGTTGACAACCAACACATGATTTGAATCCAAACTGATTCACATCATGCTCATAATTTGACTTGATATGTGGCAGAAGAATATATTCAAATACCTTACTAAGATTGCAGGCAACTGTAATTGATCTATGAGGATTGCAATTAAAGGGGGCTTTTCTGTGTTTCAACATAGAAGAGACAGTTCCACATAAAAATGAATCTGGAACAAGGGGAGATGACAAACACATCTGGAAAAATAATTAAATGTGACCCTGAATTCAAGTGAGTCACACAAATACCATCAGAGTTTGCTTTTTGATTTAATTTGCTTTTGATTCAAGTTTAAATTCAAGCATATCATTTATATGCCTAAGTGAGGCCAGATTACCTTTTCATCCCCTTGAGATTTGGTTAAGATAGGCAAAAGACCACAGTTCCACTTTTGTGCTCTTTATAATATTCTCATCAAAAAAGCCAACAGCATGTTTAGCCACTGAGTCATCATCAATTCCTACATGGAGATTCACTTGTAAACAGCACAGATGAATAAATATAAGTAGTGGATTGGCTTATTACCTTATATCGCATTTGCCAGCGAGATAAGGTGGTAGATCCTCCTGTAGTTCTCGCTGGTGGTGAGTGATGTAATTATGTTGGCTTAGCTTCCCAGTCCAGCCTCCACTCGGCCCCCTCCCAGTCCCTGTTGACTCCAGCCTTGAAGGAGTGGGGTGTCTCAGTTTGGATGGTAGACTTGGATAGGCTATTCCAGAGGGGGACCACCCAAATGGAAAAGAAACCACGTCGTTCCCTTCTCCAACATCCAGGCAGGTGAAGCTTAAGACTGTGACCTCTTGAATTGTTAGCCAAAGAGGGGATGAAGATCTGGTTCAGGTGACCAGATTTGAAAATTTTGCGTGCCATGATCACATCTCCTCTATATCTTCGATAGGTGAGGGTTGGAAGCCTCAGAGATCCTAGGCGATCCTGGTAAGGGACATTATTTAAGCCACGGACCAGTTTGGTTGCTCTCCTTTGGACACTTTCAAGAGCTCTTGGGTCCATTTTATTTTGGGGAAAGGCCAAAGTCAAGCCAAACTCAAGGTGGGGACAGACAAGGGATTTATAAAGTTTTATAACCACACATGACTTTCTGGTTACAAAAGAGCACTTAATGAGTCCAAGAGCTCGATTAGCTTTTGCAACCTGAGCCTGAGTGTGGCTGTGGAATTTTAAATCTTTGTCCACAATGACGCCTAAGTCTCTTTCCTTGGCAACTGCTTCCAACTGATCACACCCTATATGGTAGGGATGGTGGGGGTTATTGTGCCCTAAGTGCAGTACCTTGCATTTTGTTGCATTGAATTGTAGGGCCCAAGTTGATGACCAAGAGGATAGCCTGTCAAGGTCCAGCTGAATGCAGGCTCTTTCTTCTTCAGTTTCAGCAGGCCCAATGAGCTTACAGTCGTCAGCATATAATGTTAAAAGGTTGCATAGATAAGTTGTACAGTCGTTAATATATATGCTGAACAACGTTGGCCCAAGGATGGTTCCCTGTGGGACGCTGCTTATAACTGGGGAAGTGGAGGAGAAAACTGGATCGCCATTATCAGTGTAGATCATGACACGTTGAGATCTGCCAGTTAGGAATGCTCCAATCCAATCAATCACATCCTCATGCACCTGATAAGCTCTAAGCTTCAGCAACAGGTATGAGTGTTCAACTTTGTCAAAGGCTTGGTCGAGTATGCTTTGGCTTATAGAATCCAATTTGTTGGTTTTCACCATTTTGTAAGCAAATCCAAACTTGCAATCTTAAAACATACTAGTAACATGCAAACAATCCATGCTACAGAAGCCAGTGTTAATAATTATTTTGTGGGTTGTATTTGCTTTGCAGGAACTAAATGAATAACCTGAATAATTACTGGCTTTATAAATACTGCAGCAGATAGAGTCTATGGGAAGTGTGTATACTCAAATCCCCTATCCCCTGCAATTTAAGGATTTATAAATTCAGCCAGTACTACAGCACTTGATGTTTGCTATTGCTCCCATCTGCACAGTCTATTGACAACAATACAAGCAAGTTTACTAAGAATACTAATGAGTAAGCCAATTTGATTGCTTAAATCCCTGTTCTATTTTCTTAATTGTATCCTTTAACAAATCTTTAACTCTCCCTTAACTTCTAAATAACTTCTTAGCTTTTTTGAGCTTGCTGGAGAAGATTTGGGAATTTTTGTTGATGAGGAATTGAAATTCCACAAACAGCAGTTCCCAGAGCATCACAAACCCTTGGTATAATGAAGTGTGCAGTATACAGCAGATCATCCAAAGTTATGTCCAAGTTGTGGGTTTTGTACAAGCATTGCTAAAATTTGGGATGTGTGATGCAACAGCCCTGAGCAAGGGTGACCAGTAGTAAATAGTCTGTCCAATGACAGCCAACAAAATTTGTGGATGGATCCCCAAATTTCAAGAATCTCAGTTCTTTCAATGCTCTCATCAGGATAACATGCATTTAAGACCTCTGTGTATAAATTAATGTGAAAACCTTATCTCAAGGATAGTTGAATATGTATCAAGTCTATTAGTACATAGTGGGACACAAAAGGAAAAACCCAAGACAAGAAGAAATTAATAGTAGGCTATATTAAACACTTCAGAGGACAGCTCTAGCTCAAAACCAGAATTATCAATACCAGTTGCAGACTTTAAGCAAATTCTCTCTAAAATTGCCAATCATAGCTGATTCAAAAATGACAATTATCTTTTCCCTTAGTCTTAATAGTAAAATATTAGGCAAAATTCTACTTTAGTGACTTTTGGCTATCTTGGAAAGGGGTTAGGTTGGGAAAAATGAAACTTTCAGGGATAGGTCTACAGGCTAAAAAATATCCAGGGAAGGTATTTTGAAGTACTCTCCTCCACTCCTTCTTCCTCCAGAGGGCCCTGAAATTTGCCTCCATGAGAGGTCTATACCTATTTAAATTTTGACAAAACAACATTTTACCTTAATTTTCTGTTACCAGTTGCTTTTTCTCTGACTTGAGTTCTGAAAATGCAATTCCTGTTATTTGAGTAGAATTCTGAGCCATATCAAAGTTTTTTTTTTCAAAATTTGGGAAATGTATTTGCATAGGCTATCTTTAAAACCTTATAAATTGGGATTGAGCAAAGTTGTGAAGCTGAAAATAATTTTGTTGTACTTCAATTAAGCAGAAGATCTATTCTTCAAGGTTTCACTTTTATAACACACATATTTTTAAAGGTTATCAAAGGTTAGGACCCTCTAGAGGGGGAGGGGGTGGAGCTATGTACTTCAAAATATCTTCCCAGGACAAACTTTAGCCTTTAAACCCATCCCTCAAAGTATCATTTTCCTAATATAACCCCTCTACAAGAGAGCCAAAAGTTGCTAAAGTAGAATTTCACCAAATATTATTTTGATAACAAATTTGCAGAAATTTTTAAAAAGAACAAGCAACCCCTAAAAACTGACATCACTTTTGCTGTAATGTCATTTTGAGGGGTTCCAAGATTTCACTATAATGACTAAGGAAAATATAAACACCCATCCTGAACCAACTGCAAATGGCAACTCTTTCTTGCTAGACAGGTCTTTTTGAAACCCTGATTTTAAACCTTAAGCAAATATGGACTGTTGTAAATTTTATAGCCCCATTAAGGGCTCACAGTAAAAACCTAGTTAATTGACTTCTTGCTATCTTGGAAAGGGTTTAGGTAAGGAAAATGAAACTTTCAGGGATGAATCTACAGACTAAAGTATGTCCCGGGAAAATATTTTGAAGCAACTATCTCTACTCCTTCTCTCTCTAGAGGGTCCTGACCTTTGATTACGTTTAAAAATATGTGTGTTATAAAAGTGAAACCTTGTAAAATAGATATTCTGCTTAACTGAAGTACAACAAAATTGTTTCCAGCTTCATAACTTTGCTCAATTCCATTTTATAAGGTTTTAAAGATATGCAAATACATTTTCTAAATTTTGAAAAAAAAAACATTGATATGGCTCAGAATTCTACTCAAATACCAGGAATTGCATTTTCAGAACCAAAGGCACTGAAAAAGCAACTAGCCTAGTAACTAAAAATCAAGGTAAATGTTGTTTTGTTAAAATTTCAAAAGGTATAGACCTGTCATGTTGGCAAATTTTAGCACACTCTAGAGGGAGAAGCAGTGGAGATAGGTACTTCAAAATACGTTCCCAGGACATACTTTAGCCTGTAGACCCATCCCTGAAAGTTTCATTTTCCTAACCTAAACCCTTTCTGAGATAGCAAGAAGTCAATTAACTAGAATTTTTACCAGAGCTCACAATGGTATTTGCCCCAGAAACGATAATTAAACTATGAAAGAGTAGCCTATAAGAAGAGACATGGAGTGATGTATTCCCTTTCATCCTGGCTACACTATGTTGCAAACTTACCTGTTCACTTTCCAGTAGCCAAAAATCTAGGCTTATACCTTATATACAATGGCATTTACTGAGTACAAAGATATAAAGAGTAAATGTTCATTCTAGCAAAACATTGCCAGTCATGTTGTCACTCATTTAAAAATCAAGCTCATTGCCGTCGCAGTGTTTTAATAACAAACACATATCCTAATATCCCAGCGAAGAACATATTGCAGGATTGTACAAAGGTTGCAAAAACACTTTTCCTCGTGCTTCCTTTGGGCTAAAAATCTTATTTGAATATTTTACTTTAACTAATATTGTCAAAAGTCGTCAAATGTCAATACTCTTTGAAGGAGATAAGAGTAGAAGTAAATAACCGAGGCATTAGATAGTAGACATCGACGCCACGCCAATTTATCGACGGCACGCCATCAATGAAAGACATGCTGGCTTGGAACAAATCTCAGCATACGCTGGCACACCGTCTGTCCGTCTATATTTAGCCTTGTGTCTTGCGGTGACTTGTTGATTTCATTGTGCTAAGTAGGCTAAAGTGCAAAGTAACTCTATAAAAGCCTATCGATATTGGGTTCTAATTAGAAAATAGGGAAAAGAGCTTCTAGACAGAGTAGGGAGTGATGTATCTAAGGGAGGATGGGGTCCCCCCAAAATTCTCAGGATAGTTTTTTGAAGAGCTTATTCTCTTACTTGAAGTAGCTCTTTCGATTTCTTGCAGCATATTTTGATAATTTATTTGAAGACGCTAACGGTAAAAAAAAAATATTACCCTTCAAGATTTTATTTTGCTTTTATGTATCTTTTAGATTCAATAAGAGTGAGGGATTAAATAGTATTTTAATAACTCTGTTAAAAATGAACAACGACGTTGCAAGCAATGGGGAGGCAATTTTGAAGGCAATAGTCCTTTGTGGCTTGAGCCTCGAATCAGTTTGGTGGGTCCACTCTAATATTAATAATACTAGGAGAACAAAGACGTCAGATATTTCATTTTTGGGAATAAATGATAATGAACTTGCTTCTTGGATGTTTCAAATTCACTTTAAGATTTTGGATGTGAAACTATCCTAGCATACATTCAATTTTTTGTAGTGTATCCACAAATAAAGCAACAAGTTTTGTAATAGATGTTTTGAAGAGTTCTAAAACGCACGTAAGCAACTGATTTTTTATATGTATATATATTTTTCATAATATTTTTATTTTACAAACATATAATTCACCTTGTTATGTTGAGTCTTACCTCCCACCCGCGCTCGGTACACTCTAGTACAAAACTGGTCCGCTTTAACACTGAGCTTTCAGTTAACGACCAAAGTTGTTGTTATTAAATGTCTATAACTTGCTTCTCTCCCTTCCCGTTTTATCACACACCAGGAAAAGATGAATAGCTAGTGTTTGCCAAAGAAACTGGTAAGCAAATATATCTGGAATATTGGTGGATTTTACAAAAGCACTTTGCATAGAGGATGGGGTGTTTCACCTCATTCGGGAATTGTCCATGGACTTGAAACTAAAGCTAAATAGTGAAAAATTCTTGACAACATTTAAATAGTAAGTTTGTTTATAATACTATGACTCAGAGAAGGATTGCTCAGTAACATTAACAATTTTTGTCTGCTTACACAGAGTTAATTGTATGGATGTATTGGCCGCGACAGTAATTTCTCCAACAAAAGGTTTGACGGCACAAATGTGATATTTTCCGTAAGCATGCAAGTGGGTATAAAGTTCAAGATAGTGGTGGAAGATTACCACGCAACAATCTAATTTGATCCCAAATGGGCAGAAAATTTCATTCTTCTTAGGAAATCTTTTCCCTATTTGGGTTACTTAGAGGTGGTTTCTGCCCCAAAGAAGTATGCTGCACCCTATTTGTTATTTCTTTACTATGTTGGGGGCCAGTCATCCTGTGCTTTTGCACAACTTGCTGGTTTACCCTCCTTATTTTTCTCTAGGTACTCATTTAGAGCTTGAGTCGACTCTGGCTGAAATTATAAAGTCATGCGACTTACCCCCGTTCCAAACAGTAAAAAGGTGAACGAATAAGCAAATTACATTTAAAGTATCGGAAAATTTTAGGAATATGTTACCATTTTCCGTAAAAAAAATTCAGAGGGAATAAAGTTCAAAGTGCCTCCTTAAATGAAAGGACAATTTTACGCTCTATATAGGATAACTAGATAACACAAATAAACCAATATAAGAACTTTAAAATGAAGTAACACCATTAGACTATATCGTGAAAGTAAATGAAATACATAAAATGTCATTTTAAGCAACATATAAGGACGGAAAGTAATTAATGCAAATTCACGAAGCATTGAAGTTTCAGCGACCTACTAACAATTTAGTGGCCTCAATTAGCGCTTGCATTTTTTTTAACTATCCCATCATATATTCTATCAAAGAATAATTTTCATCTCTCCCTCTAAGTGTTCATGAAATAAGTTTCACACCTTTGTAACTTGCCAAACTCATGGAGTTGACTTCTCTCATTGATTTATCTTTTATTACATGGTAGTTGCTATCGTGAGTTCTGCGAGGTGTAGCTCTATAATAATAGTACTAATAATTCATTGACCGAAGGTCACAAGAACGGTTCTACGATTTCTACGAAAAGTCAGAAATCTTCTTAAGTCTTTCATTCAAAAAAATAAAATCTAAGTTAGAGACTATATATTTAAAAACTCATCTAAAAAACATTTGTTAAGACACAGCAAATAGTACAGGCACCGGGTAATAAAAACCAACATAGAAAAATTCAACAATAAGTAAAAGATAAGAAAGGAAATAAGCTCTAAAATAAAAGTAATATATATTCCATTACGTCACAAGAATACAAAGTCAACAAATATGCTAAATTCAACTTACAATTAAATCCCAGAACCAGTAACAGTAATGCATATGCCTTTTTTGTGCGTATTCAAATTAGCCTTTTAACAGAGCAACAACTGAAACGGGCACTGAGAGGGAGCCAACAAGCAGATCCACTTGATAATTTTTGGAAATATTTTTAGAGGGGTCAATTACATAAAAGGTAAAATAAAGGTCGCTTTAAGCTATGACACAATCGAAACGTATGTTTTTGCACGGTTTGGGCGAGATCACATCTGGACTCCTCTTGGGATACCCTTGAAAAAGCCATACACCTACTGGCGAAAAAAAAACTGTTTCCATGCAACACCTGTTATATACCTATGTTTCCTATGCAGCACCATATCAACGTAATCACTAAAAAAAATTAAGCTTGAACTAATAAGAAGGTCCCATTCCACCGATTTATTCCTCCTATACGAATTTCTGATTTATCAAACCAATGGCTGAATTTTTTCTTAATTATTCCAGTAAATTACTGTTTGCTTTTACGTATTTTCAAGAAGCACACTTGAATGCACATTCAATTTTGTATTTAGCTTTTGTTTTCATCCATTCATGATTTATCAGATATGAAGCTGGCGCCAGAGTGTAAATACTTGCCTCACGACTAATTCTTTTCGAAAATTCATCAAATGCCTCCCTTAATGGGGGTTTTCTTCATGCCCCTAGTTTTTCGAAATGAAAGCCGGATTTGATTCTTACCGCTGTGTACTACTGATATTTTCTGTCGGACGACAGCGGGGATTAATTTGCTGACTTATATCTTCAAAATTTGTTGTTATACAATATAGGTAGCTAGCATAAGTTTATAATTCTTCCATAACGAATGGAACTCTTTTCCTCGCATTTAATAAAAATCTCTTGAATTAGAAGTAAGTGCCCAAGTTTGGTAATGGAAAACTAATCGTAGATGAAATGCTTATAAGTGTCGGCAATGATAACGAAACTTTTATCATTACCATGATTTATCGTCAAAGAGACCGTAGAGAAGTTATCCTGAGGAATTCAGATCGTCATACATAAAGATGATTTGTTTCCTGCTTGTTGAATGTTATATAATTCAATAATGACCATCTCTGAACTTCACTAGCAGCTTTACCAGTACAAGCACCGTGGACACCGTGTTAATCTGTTGAAGCAGATAAATACTAAAAACAAACACAGAAATGTTTGTGTTTCTAGGATCCGAAACAGATCCTAGGATCAGAAATGATCCTTTCAATCGTTTGGAAAGCATTCATCTTTCTGAATATCCAACTGGTGATACACTTGACCAACCAATCGAAGGAAATGTGCCCATTATCACTGAAAACTCTGGCATAATCTATTCAGATAAAGCGCCAAACATACCCGAAATAATTGTGTTGCGGAGCAACACTACTGCTTTCGTAGTTTTTTTTTTTTTTTTTTTTTTTTTTTTCACCGTGATCAGCGACCTGTAGCTCCGAAGTGGTAAGAGTTAAAATTTGAGATTTTTCAGAGGGAAGGGAAACGTGAAAGAGAGTAAAAAAGTTCCAGAGAAGTTCCTAAAATTTCTAACAGTTTTCCATAAAAAAAAAATAAAACGGTTTTTTTCTTAGAAACTGCGTTCGATGTTTGGCGTCAAGTTAAGACGACCCTAGCTTCGGAAATAAACTTGTTAGAAATACAGTTATGCTGAACTCATGTAGAACTTTCATTTGTCTCTTCGAGAACCGGAGCACAAAATTCCGTAGCTCTTACAGATTTCCCGGAAATAATTCCGGAAAAGTCCATCTCGTTCCGATTTTTTTTGGAATTTTCTCAAATTTTCGATTTTGATGTTTCTTATATTTTTATCGAGTAGTGCTATGAAAAGTATGCAAGAAGAAGTGAAGTGTTCTATATACCAAGTTGCTTCGTTCTCTAAGAAATAATTTCCGAAGTTTCGACGTTCTAGAGGTAACTTCTGTTCTGGACCAGCTAGAATTTTTTTTTCCAACGCGGTTCGACAGGTCTCGATCTCCTAACAACTGGAGCTTACAATAGTTTCTCCGAAATAAAATTCCTTCTTTGGGTTTTTCTATTTGGAAGTTTTGTCATGCCCTCGGGGCAATTTAAATTTTTTGGTGAATTTGGTTTGTTTTATATTTTCCTAGTTTAGACCATCAAAAGTTAAGCAGAAAACTATAAGACGTTATTTCCGTATCTCTTTCAGATTTCCCGGAAATAACAACTGTGTCCCGTAGGGCACAGTTGCACGTGTTGCTCCGCAACTGTGCCCTAAGGAACAGGGCACAGTTGCTGCAACACTTCCCGTTGCACAGGCAACGGAGGTCTAGTTGATATCTCAAGGTGACTATAAGGGCTAATACAAAGTAAGAAAAGCTTTTTAGAAAGAGATGTCTAAGAAAAGAAAATAAAGCAGGTTCTGTCGGTAAAAATGTGTTACCGAGGAGTGGTAAGAATGTCCAAATGCCTTCAAGAAGGGTGACAACTGTTCCATGGGTAAGAACCTAAACGCGCTTCCGAAAAGCAAGCTCCTAATAGTTTATCAGGAAAAAAAAAAGAAGGTTTTCTATCGTAGACACTAACTGAAGACGTGAGAGAAAGAAGCAATATCTAGGTGAGAAAATGAATCCCTTCATCATCACATATCTAGTAGTTTCAATTTTAAATTACATGTTTTCTTTTGAGCCTTCTACTTCTAAAACCCGTAAGTTTCGAAATATAATCACTGAAGGAAGACAAAGCTTCTGGGGAATATTTCTGATATTTCAAATATTTCTGGGGAAATATTCAAAAAGAATTATTTAAGCTCTACCCTGGGAAACTTGTAAATTTTTATTCCAAAGCTGTAATAAGAATCTGTGAAAACTACTTACATTATTTTTCTAAATTTTACTTTACAAAAAAGAGACGATGGTGACTGTAATGACTTGACCCATAAGCCTGATGAGTCAGCCGACTAAAATCCTTTGATAATTTTTCAAATACTGCCTGAAACATTTAATAAATCACATCATAAAGGAGTAAATGTTGATGTTTTATATGTAATGCATACTTCTGTAATTGTAGGGATTTCTTTTTTCTGCTTGACAATCCATAATAAAGTAAAAAAAATACAAAATAAAATTACCCCATATCAAATATTATCCATATTAAAATGGAATAGTCGTGTTGAGGTTCTTTCAGATTATTCACTGTTAATCACGCTCGTATTTGCAATTATAACGGAAAATTTTCCATTATAATGGAAAATTTTCCAATATACTTGATAGTTGGGAAATATATTTGATAGTACGTTGGGGGTGTGGCAAATATATTAGAAAGTTGGACTTATATTGAAAAATGGATTTGAATGTGTTTTACGAAGGGTATTACGGCGTATTGCGGTCCTTATTCTGCTTAATTGCGGTCCTGATGACATCTGTAGCAAAGTCAACGTCTTCTTTTGTTATGCACATTGGTGGTTTGATGCGAAACACCTGAAAGAAAAGCGTTAGTAATTTTTTCACCATAATTTGTATACTAGCTATTCTACTTTGGCATCCATTTCATGAGTAGATTGTTGAAGACCAGTACACATTGAATATATCTAAAACCAGCCATATACACTTAACTGACCCCGAGCTAAGCAAAATCTACTACATAAAATTGACAGTGTCCGTGAGATGCAGCCAGCCAATAGCTAATGTGGAAACTATGAAGTTACGCAATAGATACTGTAAAGTAGATAACAACACTTCCGACGGGGAGAGGCGATCAGATAAGCCAGTTGTTTTTTGGATGCCCACAAACTTCCCCCATGGTATTACGTTTGTTATCCCCCGGGTAAATCTTCCAACGGAGAGAAGCGGTCAGATCAGTCAGTTGGCTTTTGGATGCTCATAAACTTTATCCCGGGTAACCCCTCCAACGGGAGAAGCGGTCAGATCAGTACTTTGGTTTTTAGATGCTAACAAACTATTTCCCGGGTAATACGTTTGTGGCATTTTTCTTACATTTAAACTAAAAAGTTATTATCTACATTACAATCTCTAAAAAAGTTGCTCTTTTTTTACACTTCTCAAAAAATAAACGACTTTCCCTATTTTAAGCAGAGCGCTGCTTCCTTGATAAATACCCAGCGTTTCCAGTTCAGTCCTAAATGAAGCATCTATGTGTGTCAACAATTGCTTATACAAAACTCCAGGTAATATAATCTTGCAATGGATCTTCAATTACAATGATGAAAAAAAAAGGAATTTCAACTTATTTCGCTCGGTCAAATATAGATGGCAAAAGGAAGGGATAAGTTGCATTCAAGTCAACCAGAACTAGTTAGTAATGAAAAACTACTATATGTACTCTTTCAAAATATGTGATTAGAAGCTAGGCATGATTTAAAAGGCAGGCATTGTTGCTTGTGTAACAGGGTAGTTTTGGTTCCCATCTAAAGGAAACACCATACTATTAAAATTCCTAATTCATTATTTTCTGACAACATACACTCATTAAATGTTCAGAATTGCTTAAAATCTAACTGAATTGAGCACAAAATCATTGCTTCAGGGTTTACTCGACTAACATATACATAACTAACAAAAAAAAGAAGAAGATCCACGATATATTTATACCATTGCAGAATTCTGAAAAACTAAGATTTTACTGAAAGCGAAAAAACACCCAATGATCCGGATGTTCTATTAAGAGCAGAAAAGTACTTAACTAGCCCGCTGGAAAAAATAATTGTTTAAAATGCTCTCAATAATATTTCACGGTCAATGAGTTTGAAACGAAGATAATAAATGATAATTAGATGAACGATAACCGAAAATAAACGAAAACGAAAATAAAAAAAATAAACGAAAATAAATGAAAAATGAAATCAAATAGGTGAGGAAAAACGAAGTGTCAGCCAGCAGCAAACTATGAAAACGAAAACAAGCGAATATTTCGACAAGGACCTCCACCAAGTCGTTTCAGTTCCAAAAATTTATATACATGGTATATGAGCTACAATTTAGTCCTTTCGCCTCTTTGACTCTCCAAAAATTATCACCGGATATCCATCCTCCTCCTCTGTAACCAAGTCTTCTTATCAATTAAAAACCAAAAATCCCAATTAAATTCTGTATTTTATTGATAGGTTGTGGGAAGTACGGGTACTTGATTCACCTATCCCCAGCAATTTAAGGCCTATAGGTCGGCCAATAACAATACGGTTCTTCATGCTCACTCCCACTCTCTTCTGCACTTTCCAAAACAAATGATAATCCCCTTTTTTATTGACTTAATGGCACATAAATCACTAACCAATATGTTTTTTTTTTAAGATATCAATAAATGCCTTAAAATATTTCTATCAAAGTCCCAAGACAAGTTAGAATTAAAGATTCCAGTGCAGGTATTTGGTATGCTAGCCATGTAGCAGAGGCGTTTGAGGGAAACAATATCCACACTCAGTGGCTGGCAGTCAAATAAGACATGCTTGATAGTTTCATCGGTTGAGAAGCAGAACTAGCATAGAGGGGAGTGCTGTAGCTACCAGTTAAAAACAAACTATTTAGAAGACGGGCACCTGCTTTCAGGCGATAGTATAGCACTGTGTGCAATGTTGTATGAAAAGGAGATGAAATCAAGTTACCGTGATTAGCATTAAACCTTTGCCCAATCACGTCATGTGAATTGAGGTCAGAGGGAGGAATTGGGTTTAACAAAGAAGCATTGGCTGCTAGTAAATCAGCTGTATCGTTATATTTGATGTCTTTATGCTTGGAAAATGTTAGAAATAAATCTGACTGCCTTTAGCCTGAAGGTTTAGAAGCTGCCCTTTAATGTTGAATAGGTCCTTATCGTGGGAAATTCTATTAATTTCTCTGAGAAAAAGTATTGCCGATTTAGAATTAGAAAGGCAAGGAATATTTTCATCTACGATGCTATAATTTACGCGAATATCTAGGGCCAGGCGAATGGCAAATAATTCAGTTGACAAAATGAAAGATCCCGAAGGAAGGGTTTAAAAAAGATTAAGGTACAGTGATGGAAAAAATGATTCCAATGCAAATGGCTATTAGTGCAAACTGCCTTCAAGCAAACGTAATACACAACATGCTTGCTCCCACAAGCTTGAATTCGCGAGAAGTATTTTTTCATTTGACTGGATGCTCTTCCAACTTAGGGAATTTAGGGGGGTTCAGGGGGTTTAGAAGGGAGGTTTAGGGGAATAGCTGACATTCCACGTGTTTCTGCACGCAGCGCCACAGCAACGCGTGGCAGGGGTCAGCTAGTATACCTTATAAAAATCCAAGATAGCCTTAGAGTGACCTCCCCATTTACTTCCAGCAAGTCACTTTAGAACAAAAAGTCTCCAAATGACCATGGATTTACAAAGAATTGATTTGTACATGCCATAGCATCTTAGAAGCTATTCATAAGCCAAGTAGCTTCATTGAGTTGAAATACGGAATTCACTAGAGAAAGCTTGATGTTGACAGAGGGAATCTCTTGAGAAATTAGCACATATAATGGCTTTTGATTTACTAATTGAAGTTGGAAAACCAAATGCTGAAGAAAATCTCTGAACTAATCTTATATTCTGCTGAATAAGGCTTTGAAGACGTACAATACCCTTTCCAGATTTCCAAATAATCAAATCATCTACATAAAGATAAAACAATGAAAGAGGTAAGTGAAACTCTGAAACATACAAATTGAACAGAAGGAGACTCTGAATTGCTTCTTGGGGAAGACCTCTAGTAATGGGACTAGTCACATCCCTATGCTCATAAACTTGAACATAAAACTTCTATCATTTAAAGAGGAATCCATAAAACTTATGAAAGAATATGGAAAACCCAGGTTAATTAAAAGATCAATCAGTTCATCACGGTTTATGTTATCCAGAGAACTATGTCCTTTTTTGAAGCCTGTTTTTTTACTAGGAAAAAGGTTATTGATTACAGCAAACCATACGATTATTATTAGAATGAGTCTTTCAAGGACTTCACTGAAGGGCGGTAAAACAGATATAGTTCGGTAAGACTTGGGGTTACTAGATGAGTGAGAAGGTTTTAAAGCTGATATACCTGGCAATCTTCCAAGCACCTGGGAACTTTTGGCTTTTCCGAATAAGACTGTACAGACTTAAACTCTGGGAACTCGAAAAAACTCTGAGGACTTATATTGGAATAGCACACTGGATGGTGCACCAAACGAACTATTTTTTCGTTGGCTACCTCTTTATGGATTTTAACCATTTTAAATCCCTCCCCCACATCAAGAGTAATTCCTAAAGATATTGAATTCTAAATAGATGACTCATGAAACTCAAGGATCAAACAGTTCATGGTAACGAACTGTAGTAAGGAACGACCGGGCTCAATAGGATCCAAAACTCTAAAAAACGGAACTTTGATACCAATAGATACATTAAAAGAATACAATTTTTATGCTGATTTAAAATAAATAAGTTTCATCAAGTTTGATCCTACTCATCAAAAGCTACGAGCCTGAGAAAATTTACCTTATTCTCGAAAAAAGCGGGAAACACCCCCTATCATAGAATCTTAATGAAAATCGCAACTTCAGATTCAGCGTTCCAGAGAACCCTACTGTAGAGGTTTCAAGTTCCTATCTGCAAAAACGTGGAATTTTTTTTGCCAGAAGAAAGATCACAGATGCATGTTTATTTGTTTTTGGTTGTTTTTTCCCCCGGAGGTGCTCGTATTGACCCAGTGATCCTAGAATGTCGCAATCGGGCTCATTCCAACGGAAGCTAAAAACTTCTAGTGCCCTTTTTAAGTGACCAAAAAAGTTGGAGGGTAACTAGGCCACCTCCCATGCTCATTTTTTTTCCAAAGTCACCGGATCAAAATTTGGAGATAGCCGATTTTGTTTAGCATAGTTGAAAAATCGGTGGGAGGGGTTACGTGGGAGGAACTTTTTATGGAGGAATTTATCATAGGGGGAGAGAATTGCAAGGAAGGGGGAACCGGATTTTCCAGCATTATTAAAAAAAAATGAGAAATAAAATAAAATAACAAGTCTTTTCGACTGAAAGTAAGGAGCAACATTGAAACTTAAAAGGAAAAGAAATTATTCAGTATATGAGGGGGTTTGTCCCCTCCTCAATACCACACTCTTTACAATAAAGTATTTTTAGTAATTTCAAAAGAGCTATTTATTCTAATTAAACGGCCTTTGTGATCCAGGAGTCATTCCCAAAGAATTGGAACAAAATTCGAAATTTAGCGTAAAGAGCGAGACATTGACAAGGGGAAGAACCCCCTCACATACGGAATAAAAATATACAAATATAGAAGTTCGTTATGGAAGCTAATTTGTAAGTTACGTATACCTATTACTAATAAAAACGTTCGTAAATAAAATTAATAAGTTCAAGCGGACTTTTTAAATAACTAAAATTGTAGGGCAACTGGGCCCCCTCCCCCACCCCTGTTTTTCAAAATCGTCCGGTCAAAAGTTTGAAAAAGCCATTTAGTAAAAAAAAATTAAATTAATATGCATATTTCACTATAATTATTCGTGTACGGTGAGCCAAAACCAAAACCTGCATTAATTCAAAAACATTCAGAAATTCAACAAGAAAAAGTTTTTCTAACTGAAAGAAAGGAACGGCATCAAAACTTCAAACGAACAGAAATTATCCTGTATATGAAAGGGGCTATCCCCTCCTCAATGCCCCGCTCTTTAAGCTAAAGTTTGACTCTTTCTCACAACTCTACTTTTTAAAATAAAATAAAAAATTATTGCAAAAAGCTGGGCGTAGAGGAGAGGACAGCCCCTTTCATATACGGAATAATTTCTGTTCGTTTTAAGTTTTAATGTCACTCCTTACTTTCACTTAAAAAAAACATGTTTTTTTATTTAATATCAGTAAAAAAAACGAAGTTTATATATGATAATCAAAGTACTCTTTGAAAGGGGTAGGGCTGAAGGTAGATGCTACAAAATATTGAAGTGCGAGTTGGGGAGTGCTGCCTAGAATACCCATAGAGGAACGACCTACAGGAAAAATAATAAAATAAACTTAAGGATTCAGGGGTAAGGATAGGAGAGGGTCAATTTTAAATACAAATTTTAAACTGATTGTTGTTTGGTAAGCCAAAATTGTTGTTTGGCAAGTGGTTTTAGAACCATTTATTCTAAAATAAATCACAAAAATCGATTGACTGTCTTAGAAAATTAATTCCCTAGCCTTTTGGTCTTCTTTGGATATTTTTTTTTTGTTTTATGCCCCAAAACATCCGAAAACGGCACTTCGTCGTTGTGCAACCTCTTCCATTACTTAAAAAAGACACTAAATATTGCGATTTCCATTTAAACGAGTCTTCTCACAAAATTCTATGGCCACTGATTCGACACAGTTACTGTTTGGGAAACGGAAGAAGAAGACAAGTCAGTGCTACCCATGGAAAAATATGATTTTTCTTGTTGTTCAAGGTGAGTTTCTGGAAGTCTGTAGTCAAGAGTGTTCGACACTGTTCATTTTAAAGGTGTATTTTTTCATTTCGATTTGACGTAAATTATAAGAGGTTTCCTACTCTTTTCCAAAATTCCCAGAAATAACTATCAGCAATTACAAAATATTATTTGGTTAAATCTAAATAATAGTTGTTATTTCTGAATCAGCGCTCATTGGAAACATTTTTTATTTGGCAGTTTTTTTTTGTAAACAGTTCTTTGAAAATTTTGCTTACTATAGCGAGGATCACTGTTTACTAGGTTGCAGCTACTGCTGCATCCATGGTATACCAGTAAACACAGATTAGTGTTAAAATAGATCAAACCTATTTTCGTATTTTAAAAATACGTGTGCTCAAACTCAATATTTTTCAGCGCATTCGTAGACTAGCGTCTGAATTGTAGTACTATTTGAAATACTTCTGCAGTTGTTGATCAGTTCTAAAAATAGCTGATTTCTTTTATATCAAGAGAAGATCAACTAACTTAGTTCTTTTGGTCATAATTCTGAGTTTATTGGAAAGCTATTATAGTAATAGTAGTATTTTTCTTTTTCGTATTTCTTTCCTTGATATTACATTACTATAAGTATAATTAATAAAATTATACTACTAAACTACTAATTATAATTATACTAAAACTACTATTATAGTAATAGTAGTATTTTTCTTTTTCGTATTTCTTTCCTTGATATTACATTACTATAAGTATAATTAATAAAATCAAATTTCAGCTACTTAATTTTGAGAGACAATATTTCAAATCTTACTTTGAATGAGCTTCATCTACTTTTACACTGAAGCATATAAATACTGAAGTATTAAAATAACGAATTGGACAGTAATGGACATACAAAGAATCAAACAAGAAGACATTAATAAATTATACAATTGAGAAAATGAGAAGTATTCTCATTCAAATCATGGTGTAAACCAAGCACCCTGGTAGTACTTACCCCCCCCCCCACCAGAAACTTACAGGCAAGGATCGTGACGCCAACATTCCTAATGTTCCAGATTTTGATAATCAAACGTTTAATCGACATATGAACTCTGCAGTAACTTTCCAAACTGTTCAGAGAAGAAAACAAACGAGACTTCAAATATAATATACATAGAGTTAAAACACAAATCTTTAAAATTAAATTTAACCTAAATAAACCCAATACGAATGCCAAATTTTTAGGACTAGATATTTTTTTAATTTTGGAAAAATTTTAATGGCATTTTCAGGTTTGATATTCAGCCTATTAAGGGATATCGATCCTAAGTAGAGGGGCGAGGTGGGAGTGGGGGGTAGGGGGTGGTGAGACGTATTTCCACCTTCACGTAATTCCTTCTAACATAGAAAATTAAAGATGTTTGGAACAAAACTACTGTTACATAAGTCTATTTTTCAGTTAAAAAAAAAAAAAAATATAGTCTAAAGAAACAAAAAAGAAGAGATGCCGAAACCATTTGTACTTACATTTCCGAAAAAGCCACCTTTGCCCAGCAAGACTCCCATGTCTTTACAAGTTTCCCAGATATTGACAAACTCTTGAGCACCAAGGGGAGTGCGACTATTCCTATCAGAAACAAGCTCCATACCAATCATCAAACCTTTGCCGCGTACGTCTCCAATCAAATTTGGGAATTCATTTCGAAGTCCTTCCAATTTTTTAAGAAAGTATGTTCCGACATTGTGACTATTAGCTTGACAATTATCTTCATCAATAGCCTAAAAATAGACCTTAAACAATAATTTATCTTTAGGCAACTGAGAAAATTATTCACACCACAGTTAAAATAAATTAGAGAATTCACGATGGGGAAACTATCATTGGTATACTGTACTTGGAGTGCATAAATAATTACATTCGACTAGGGTAAGTCGATAGTAAGTTAGACCAACACCCATTTCTTAAGCGTTCTAGGTAATGCTCAAGCTAGTTCCCTCAATGCTAAATTACACTCTAAAAAGGAATTTTGACTAAAAATAAACAGAATTCACGCATTTCAGCTAACTAAAATAAACCAGTTTTTTATACTAAAAAGTCTAAAAACAATAAGAGAATGACAGAAAGAGAAAAAGAAGGAGAGAGATGGATAGAGAGAAAAGGAGATAAACAAAGGGCCTGAAACAAACTCAACGCAGCACCAAGCCGTCTGAAGCCAACTCAGCTATGCACGCTCCTCTCCATTCCAATCTATTCAAAGGCTCCCTCTTTACACTCTCTCAGGAAGTTCCCATTTCCTTTAAATCTTTCTGTATGATATCCTCAACCTCTAACGAGGACGAACTACTCTCCGTTCAGCCCTAGACGGTTGGCCGAAAAGGACAATCTTTGGCAATCTATCATCCTTCATCCGCAGAACGTGGCCTAGCCATCTCAACCTTTCTTTCATTATAGCCCTTGAAAGTGGTATTGAACCACAGCTTTGTACAGCCTACTGTTTGAAATACGGTCACTCAGCCAGGTACCCAGAACAGTCCGTAGGCAATTTCTCTGGAAAAAATCTAGCAAATCTTCATCCGCTTTTCAAAGCACCCACGCTTCAGAGCCATATTTGACCACTGTCATCACTGTAGCGTCCAATGTTCTAATTTTGGTTAGCGGACATTTATTCCTATTCTTCCAAACTTTTTTTTTAACTGTGAAAAAAAAAACATAAACCTTGGCTGTTCTACTTTTAACATCTTCGCTGCTCCCACCGTCTTTACTAATAATACTAACAAGGTAAGTGAAGCTGCCCAGTTCATCAATCTTTTCGTTACCCAATGTCACCTTTTTATCTTCGCTTATTCCTAGCCTTAGTGACTTAGTCTTCTTAACTTTATTTTACAAACCTAATCTAGCACCCTGAACTGGCAAAACCCCTAAAAGTTCGTTCATTTGTTTCACACCTTCATCTAGGATCCTTAAATCATCAGCATAATCCAGGTCGAGGAGAGTTACCTGCCTTACCTGCACCTTACCACCGCCTTACCTGCGCTCCTTAAGACAAAGTCCATCAAAATGATTCATATAAAGGGTGATAGAACACACTCCTGCTTAACTCCTGATTTAATACAAAACCAGCTACTAACCTCATTTCCTACCTTAACTGCAGCAGTGCTATTCTTGTATATATCACTAATCACGTAAGTGTATTTGTCTGGTACACCATACAAGAATAAGACACTCGCTAAAGCTCTTCTATCAACAGAATTGAACGCTTACTCATAATCTATAAAACTGAGGTGTTTGACAACTCGGGCACTCCTCAATTATCACCCTAAGAATGAAAATTTGGTCGACACATCCACTACCTTTTTTAAATCTCTATAAACTGAAACTTTGAAAAAAGACGGAAATCTCAGCGAATTTCCAAAAAGTACAGACATAGTAGTTTACACTTATACTGGCAAGGATGGGATTTCAAAAATGAGATAGAGCTTACGGTGGCCGAATCCAGGGCTTTGAAGTAGAATCTAAGAAAAAATTAAAAGGGGCGTGGCAAATAACTTACATGAAAGTTTTTTTTTGCGATAAGAAATGCTAACATAAGATTGAGCCGAGGAAATTTTTTTTTTCAACACCAAGTATGCTAATTTAATGGCGCAATCTTAATTTATTAAAATTTTATCATTATCTCATTATGATGCCTCGTTCATTTTTTGAAATTATTAGTTTCATTTTATTATTATCCAATATTATATATTATTATCGGGAAAAGTTGAAAACATAAGGGACAACGAACGCAAAATAACGAGCACACATAACATCAGGAAAGAGAAAAGAATTAATTGAATGAAAGATACTAGATTGCCATGAAATAACAGATCATATGTGGTTAATTTGGCTTTGTAAAAAATAGGGGGGGGGGTCAACATATACTCAAAAAATCTCATTTAAATCACGCATAATATTCATTACCAAATAACACAGCTTATTTTGACAGCTTACTTGTCTACGAGCCTGAGACAACTTGTCTTATTTTCAAAAAGGGGGAAACACCCCAAAAATTCAAGTAATCTTAACGAAAATCACATCATCAGATTCAGCGTTAGAGAACTCTAACATAGAGGTTTTAAATTCCTAGTTAAAAATGTGTAATTCTGTATTTTTCGCCATAAGAAAGGTCACGAATTCTTAGCATGATTTAAAAAACGGATAAAAACTGAATTAAAAGCAAGCACTGAACTAGTTTTCAAAGTGAGAATATCTCAAATAATCGGATTATATTTTAAAAATCTTGATGATCTGACCTAGTTTCCTGGATTAAATTAATTGTGTTGTTACGAAGTAAACTGTTGAATCTGGTTGTTTAAATTAGTTGGAATATTGGATATTGTTATTACGAGCACAGAGATTGAATGTTAGAGCACGGACAGAATTAAGCAGGTTCCACTGGACCACCTGGCCAAAATCGTCAACGCATACTGTTTGCCTGCCCCACTATAAGATAGGTCTTTTTCTCTTGTTATTGTCATTTGTCCGAGGGCTCTTAATTTATACTGGAAAATGGCAAAATAGAAAAAAGGGGATTTGGCCTTTGTTCGTTTCCAGGATTACCCGCTATGGCAGGTTCGCATGGTGAAGTTGCTGAATCACTCTGGAAAAACTTTTCGATACACTGTTTTTTGCTATGGGTCTCGTGACCTACAGAATGTTGTAGAGGCAAACCTGGTGGATTTTAATGAAAATTATTCCGTTGGCTCTAAAAAAAGCACAAAAAGGATTTTTTTTTCTTTTTTCTTTTTTGGGTTGTTGTTTTGTTGGTGTTGTATCCTCGATGACGCGATAATTTTAATTTGTATTTTATTGTCGGGTGATAAGAGGGTCGCTGTTTCGTGGGGACTGCCGGTGAGTTAATTTCTTTTCCTTACATATTTATATTTAGATGTTGGTTAGTATGTTTATGACAAGTTTTATAATTCTTTATTTATTGTATGCCGTTTCCCAAATAACAGGCCATTGAGCCCTTTGGGATATTGTTTCTGTTATTGTTATTTTATGAAAATAAATAGAACTTGAACTTGAATAAAGAGTGCTTTCCGTGAATACGAAAATCATCCAGGTATTTACATTAAAATTGTAAGAAAAGGAAAGGAGAAAAGAGAAAATACAGAAGAAACTGCAGTTTCTGTAGGCTTAAACACTTCCATTATTCGTAAATAAAAATAATAAAAAAAAATAAAAGCAAATTCGATGCAGGACATTCAGAAAAATTAATGGAGAAAATGAGTGCGACAAATGATGGAGCGTCAATAATTGCTCAGTCTAAGGACACTCAAAATATTCAGGTTATTGTGTCAGAGATCTATGATTTGATAACACTTGAATAATGTAGTAAATTTCAGGAAACTGAAAAATTCCTAGTAGGTCTTAAAGGTCAAATTGAATCCCTTGAATTTCGTATTGAAGAACTTGAAGAAAAGCTCGACGATTTCGAGCAGAAGAAGCTGCTGGATTCATAAGTATTTTCTGAATTAAAGCAAACACCAGGAGTAGAGTTAAATGTAGCTGTATCTGATACTATTGTGAACAAGATGAGTCTGTGAACTATAACTCAGTCTCAAGTATTAAATCCTACCAGATTCAGACTTCTGAACCCCACTTTCCCAAGCTATTCTATTAACACTGTGGCTCCAGTCCTTGTGAAGTTCGCGACACAAAAAATTGCTTATTCTGTATTAAGAGCAAAGTCAAAGCTAGCTAAATCTACACTTTTCGTTAGTGAATACCTGACAAAAAGGAAAAAGTCAATCCTAGACGGTGCACGTGAATGTTACGGTATAAAAAATGTTTTGTTAGACTGTTGGCGCATTTTTATGCACCAGTAAGGTGATATGAACCCAAAAAGAGTGAAGTCACTTGCTGGCACTTTTTGAAATGTTAATTGAGTGGTTGTATCTCAAACCACTAAAAGTGGTAAAAGTAATTGTATCATATATAATATTTTTTTCATTATTTTCATGTATCCACCACCTTAGTGTCTCTTTGCGTGTGTGTTTTCCTGTTGTTTTATTATTATTATTATTTTTGTTGTATTTTTCTGTCCTGTCTGTTGTGTCAGTTTTATTTTTGTTGTATTTTTTTTTGTCGTGTCTGTTGGTAATTATAATCCATGATGGATAATAATTCAAATAATGCATTGGAAAGATATTTAGAAAATCAGTTTCTGATAGAGGATCATGTTGAAATTCCAAGTGGACATGATAATTTTATGCCTAATCAGTTTAAACTCTAAGGCAAAGTACGTTCGTCAGGCCATCAAAGAATGGTTGTAATGGAGATAAAGATGAACGAATGTTTCGTGTTTGCACATGGAATTGCCACGTTACGACTGGTTATTTGGATATTTCACAGTTGATTGAGGATTCTCATAGTGAATTTGATATAATTGGAATTTGTGAAACGTTCTTGAGTAAGGATCAGTCTCTCTCTGATTATTCTTTTCCAGATTACCAGCTAGAAGTAATGTCTCGGGCTAAAATGAATCATGGTGGCCTTGGGTTTTCGTAAAGATGAATTAGAGTTTTAAGATAAGGGATGATTTGGTAATTTGGAATGAAGGTTAGTTGCTGTGGTATATAGGCCGGCTAGTGCTCACTTTTTTTATTTTATGATTTGATGTAATCTTTACCCTTTGGTGAATTTATCCACAAGGATTTCTGGTCATTCTGATACATAAATTGACAATATTTTTGCAAGTTTGAAGTATCTGAGTCATAGTTATGCTGATGTTATAATTTACCCTGGTTTAGACCATTTACCGATTGTTGGAAAGATTATTTGTGTGAAGAATTAAGCATATACAGTAAAAAGAAATAAAGTGTAACAGCTGAAAAGAGAGAACTTGGAAACGATTGCAAAGGAGTTGATCTGTCTGAATCGGCAGCCATTTCTTGAAATTGAAGGTGATACGTCACAGGCTTGCGATATAATGAGTTTGATTGTCCAACCGGTTTTTTATAAAACATGCCCAGCAAGAACAGTGAAGCGGAAAGAAACAAGAACCGCGTAAACCATGGATACATGAAGACATTTAAAATGCGATTGAGAATCGGAATTCCTTGTATGAACAATATCTGAATTCAGCAAAATGATGAGGATTTTGAATTATTCCGACTAGCAAGAAATAAAGTGAACTATCTGAGAATCAAGGTAACATCAAAGGAACATGGGATGTTATTAATGAGATTATGGGAAGTAAGAAAGATTCTGAACTCAAAGCAATTGAATTGATGGTTTGGAAATTACAGAAAAACATGCAATTGCAGATCAGTTTGGTAAGCATTTTTCAGAGGTTGGGGAAACTACACAGCAAGTAAGTAGAGTGCATAAAGATCATTCCCAGAAAGAGGAACTTTGTGACAATAGAGGAGAGGGCCTGAATTTTCAGTTTGAGCCAAGTACTAATAGTGAATTAGAAAAGGTGATCAAGTCAATTAAATCTGACAAAACTGACAAGGTGGAATTGATGGATTGAATCTTCGTGAATTCAGAGCAGTTATGACCTTCTACCCTGTTCGCTTCATACCATAAACTTCTCACTACAAACTGGAACACTCCCGGACGCCTTAAAAGAAGCGAAAGTGATCTCACTGCATAACGGAGGTGTGTAGTCGAACACAGAGAGCTGGAGACCTATTTCAATCCATCCATTATACTCTAAGACAGTAAAAAAAATTGTGCACCGTCGTTTGTGTGATTTTTTTTTGACAAAAAAGGACTTCTTCCCGGAACACAATTTGGATTAAGGAAAAATCACTCGACATCCAATGCTGTGCAGTACCTGTCCGATTTAGTGAATACTCATCTTGAAAAAGGTGAGCTTACTATGACAGTATTTATGGATTTTAAAAAGGCATTTGACAAAGTAGATTTTAATATTTTATTATGTAGATTAAAATGTTTGGGCGTTAGAGATTTGCATCTAGAATGGTTCATGTGGTTCTGAACTGATCAGATTTACATCTGACTTTAATGGAAAAATTTTATTGAGTGGAGAGACATTGAATCAGGTAAATTGTGTGCGATACCTTGATTTTTATGCTGATTGTAATTTATCTTGGAAACGACACAGCGATTTAGTTGCTACTAAAGTAACTAGAGGATTTGAAGTTATTTGTCGTTTGAAAAATATTCTTCCAAATGAAATTTTACTTTTTTATATCATATAATAGTTAGTCCTTATATTTTATATGTTCTTGTTTAATGGTCTAGTAATTTCTACTTTAATTATAAACATATCCAAATTTTACAAAATACAGTGGTTGGAATAATTGGAGAATATATGAAAGTTTTTAATGATAAAGAGACATGCTAGAGAAATTTATAAGTGATGAATGTTGGACAGCTCAGGCACAGCTTTTTTTCTACATCAGTGTTGAAATGATATATGCCCATATGTTTTTTTTTTCTCATTTCTATAAGAGTAATAGTTGCTTACATGAGTATAGTACTAGAAATATGGATAACCTTGTGATTGAGCATAGGCAGAGTACTTGGACAGGATCTACGATTCACTATTTGGGACCGAGTGTTCGGAATGTGCTTCCAGCGAGTACTATGGCTGCCTAACATTTATAGCAATTTAAGAAAAGATTAAAGAAATAATTATTGGGAGGGGAGGACGAGAAACCATAGTCTCGGTAGTCTTGGTTTATTTTTATCTATTTTACTATATATATATATATATATATATATATATATATATATATATATATATATATATATATATATGTTGATAAATTGTTATCAACAAGAAAAGAAACTGTCTTACATCGAGTACAGCACTTCCAATTGCAGAAGCGACTGGGTTCCCACCAAAAGTATTAAAATGTATGGCCTGCGACAAAACAGCAGCAATTTTTGGAGTTGTTATGACAGCAGCCATGGGGTAACCATTACCAATACCTGTAAAAGGTTAAGGTTTAGTATAAAAAAACAACGAAAAAATGTTCAGTACAAATTTTATAGGCTAAAAGAAAGGACATTTTTTAAGAATATGTCAACTAAGATCAATGGTGTTTGAGATAAATTTCGAAAAAATATCATTTTCACTTGGGACCCAGATGTTGCTAGTTCTGTAATAAAACAGGAACATTTAGGATTTAAAACAAATATCTGCCAACGGGTAAATTTCCCTGTTTGCGAAATATCTACCAGTAAAAATTCGACAGTAACGTAGAACCTATTTCAAATAATATTCAAACTGCTAACCTAAGTATTTACCTGATGTAGAAAATCCATTGTTCCTTTTTTTCAACTGAAAATTCAACGCTTAAAAACAAATTTGGACGTCCTTGGTATGTGATATTGAAATAAACATATGGAAGCACAGTACCTAGTGAATAACTACTGAGTAGAATTTTAAACTACTCATCTCAACATCTGATATGTAGAGGATGTCCTGCACACAATAGTAAGGATAATCACCCTTTTTTATTTTCGTAAAACAGTAAAAGTACGCTCTCTGTAAGAACACATTAGAGGGAGAGGGCTTCTTTTCTTCGTTTCTTGAGGTAGGTGTAACTTCCTGAATTAAAGGTTTACTAAATTTCATTTATCAAAACATTGATTATACAGGGATCCATCATATTTTTTTATTGTTTCTTTACAAAATATTTAGGGACCAAAATTAAAATCAACATGAAACTGAAAAGTCAGGCAAATAAAGAAAAATATATAAGAAATGCTGGAAATAATTGCACATTTTTTTGGATTCACGGATGCACGGGCCAAAGATCATTGCACTGTGACCTGCGTACGTTCTTGGCACGAGATAACTTATAGATATCTGATATGCCGCTATTCATGTACCTCGTTCCGACAACTCGAGGTTTTAAACATCCGTTGAACCGTCTTTTGAAGGAGTCAACAAAGGGATTTGCAGGAATAATATTGAATATAACATATAATAATTGAATCTATAAATATATATATGTATATATATATATATATATATATATATATATATATATATATATATATATATATACATATATATATATATATATATATATATATATATATATATATATATATATATATATATATATATATATATATATATATATATATATATATATATATATATATTACCATAGTTTCAAACCATAAATGTGCTCAAGAGATGGAACATTGTATTAAAAAGTTATCGTGCACACAATGAACTCGCTTACACGACACATAATCAATTATACATACACATGCCCATATAATACATATGATGTGATTTCATGGAAACAAATATTCCGATCGTTGGCTTTCTAAAAAGGAGCCAAATAACAAAACACTTTACTTTCGTTTGACAAAATTGACAGCAAATTTGAAAGAAAGACGATAAATCTTAAGTTGAGTAGTGTGTGATGGAAGAATTCCAATTGAAGTATTTAGAACGCTTCTTCTAAAAATTGATGCAGCGACCTTTTTAATTTGTAACTTCGCTCATGTTTTTTAAGGCAACAATGCTAGCATATGCGTCCTTTTTAAATTAAAAAAAAAACATGGCACAACACATGAAAGGAGTAGTTAGAAAACAACTTGAGGAAGATTTACCGGAAAAATATTTAGATGATCTTCTAAACTATACTGAAAGGAAATATGATGAAGCAATTAGAATCTATTCTGAACTATCGGTAAAAGTGCAAAATAACTAGCATAAGCCTTTCATTAAAATATATGCTAGGCCAGGCCTAGCAGGAAGCTATCCCTTAACATTTTTTATCAACAAGTCGTTGTTAAATAATATTTTATTCCATTTCTTTGCTAGGAAGAAGTGAACACACCACTTGATGGATCTTTCCATGCCTTTTTCAAACAATCTAGGCTATAATAATTGCCTTCTTTGCAAGTTTGCAAAGGGATCTTTAAATTGACATCTTTTTCCTTATTACTAGCCATTAAAAACCAGTTATCGAAATTTTGGAAAACCTCTTTAAAACAATAGGCAAATAAATAACTATAATAGGCCTATTGAACTTGTACACAACTAGCCTAGAGTAATTCTAAAGGAAACCCCTCAAAATTATAGAAACTATTTAAAACATTCTTAAATCTCTTCTGGTATTATTACTAAAGGTTGCTTTCTAAACATTTAGTAGCACAGTTTCCAACCTCTACAAGAAAACATTAGGCCTAAAGCAAAAAGAATAGTAGCCTACCATTAGCCTATATTCCTCATTTCAGGTTCTTTCTAAGGTATAAGCCTAAGAAACAATTCTTACTTCATAATATGAAGCAAAGTTGTAGTTAACATATTTCAAAGGTACTTCCACTGTACTTCTCCCCTGACCCCTTCTAATCAGTGGTGTAATTTTGTCAAAATCTGGGGGTGGGGGAATGGTATTTTTTCATCTCTTGATGCACTTTATCAGCATAACAGGTTGGCCTAGCTTGTTCAGACTCAAAGGTTCCCATGGTCTAGAATCTACCTTTATGTGATTGAGGGAATAATTTATCAAAATATCATTTGAAGTGTTTTAAAAATATGAAAAACAATAGAAAAAACAACAACAACATGATAATCTGATTAATAGAAACATGCTACATATTATGAAGTAAGGATTGCATTGTTTTAGTGTTTTCTCTTAGTTATAAATATTCTAGGGCTATAATTTACCACCATCAGGAGTATATAGGTCTGCATTGCCTAAAAAACAACCATGATATTTAAGCAATTTTATTACTGACATAGGGACAAGGTGAACTCACTAGTTTATGCCTTTTCTCATGCTCTTTCAATTGTTTTACTTGCCAAGCCACTAAAGTGACACCTAATTCTTTTTGCTTAAATATTATCTCCAAGAATTTTTAACTGAATTTCCACAGGCATGTTATCCTTTTAATATGTCTTTTATTCATGTGTTAATTCACTTTTACAGTTTTGTTCAAATGAACTTGCATGTACTTTGATTTGTTTTCCATCATTTATTCATTTTGTATTTTTATTTATTTTAAACAAAGATGGACAAAGCCATAGGCATGTTTTGTTACAAATTAAGAGTAAACAGAACAATAAGCAACAATATACAAGAACTGAACACCTGGGTATTGATTGGTACCATAATTAACTGCTAAACTCCTTAGGTGGACACATTACAAAGAAAGCAAATACAGCAGAACCACTGTCAAAATTTTCCTTTAAAACAGGGTAACTCTGCTTAGTCATGACTTGGAACGCCATATCTTGAAGGCTTCATAATATATTGACAATGTCAAAACTTCACTGAAAATGTAAAAGAGATGAGAAACAAATGGCGTCAAAATTCAAGGGTCCTCTGACAAAAACATAGTTGTCAAATTTACAGCTACTTTCTCAACAACAAGATATTTTGATGATTATTGTTTGTAAAAATATTTCACAAAAAAATCATGATTTTTTTTTAGTTGTAGTTTTACTGATTTGATGCTAGATTTTTCCATCTTCTGAGGAACTGCTGCTTAGCCTCATGCTTTTAATAATCTGTGAATTAGACTTTCTTGTTGAACACCACACAGATGTGCAGTATTCAACAATTGCACATGTCATTGTCTTATACAGTTTAGTAAAGCTTTGCAGGTTAAACTTTCTTTTGATACAAAGCAAATTGTAATTGGCTTTATTTGATACAGCTAATACTTGTTTATCAAACCTCAATTGATTATCAAAAATGATACCAAGGTCCCTAATGAAATCAACAGAACATATTACAACTTCACCAATAGAATACTGGTATGCTACTGCATTAACTAGATATTTCACCACATGGCATTTTTCCTGATTAATAGTCATTAAATTTAAATAGCACCAACTAACCAACACATTTAAATCATCCTGTAGAAGACCCACATAATTTGGGGAAGATACACCCTTGTAAAGCTTTGCATCATCTGCAAACATCTTGATTTTACTGTGTTAAATTGCCTTTGGCAAATCATTTATAAATATATAAAACAGAACTGGTCCTAAGCAACTACCCTTAGAAACTCCACTCAAGACACTACACTAGTTAGATAAGGCTTCACCAACTCTAGCATCTGTAACCTATGTGTTAGGTCATCTGTAATCCAAGCCAGAGTTCTCAATCCAATCCCATGTTTCTGGAACACAATCAAATTTTTGACTAAGTCAGCCATCATTTGAAAATAATTAATCACTTCCATTAGCTGAGTACTACATGACCTGTTTCCCTAAAACCATGTTGTGTTTTTTATGCCACAAGTTATTTTTTTCAAAATAATTTTGGACCCAGAAAACAATAACTTTTTCCATGATTCTAAAAAAATTTATGTGTTTTAAAAAGGTCAATAATTACACTGAAATCTGATCTTAATTCACTCCTATGAAGAGATTTTATCACTGCCCTTTCCCATGCAGCAGGGCATTTACCAGAATCTAAACAAAGGTTAAAACAGAAGCAAGAGGACTGGCCAAGAAAGAAGCCAATTTCTGCATGACAACATTTGAAACACCATCAATATCAGGGGCTTTTTAACAGAAAGATTCTGTATAATCTTTTCAACGTGTTCAGGTGCAATGCCGGAATCATCAAACTCCAACTCATGTTGCAGTAAAGGAGCTACCAGCATGGAATTAGGTTGCACATGAGCGGCAGGATTTACAAAAATGTTGATAAAGTCTCATTAAAAATAATTACCTTTCAACCTGTCATCTTCAATAGATTCACCAGTAACTGGATCACTGAAGGTTGTAGATGGTGTGATTGATCATTGTTTCCCTATTTATGTACTTCTAGTATCTCTTTGGACAAATTTGCAGGGAATCAGTGATAGACGACTCAACTGGCTCAGTGTGTAATTGCAGAGAGATAGTTGCAAGATGTCTTGCTCTCTTATAAGCACACCAAGATTTATCATCCATAAACAACAGATGATGTCTCCAAAGTTTATTTCTTATGAATATTGTATCCAGGACAAATTTTGGCTGATTCTGTCTTTTACCACCCTCTGTAACACAGTACCTTGGAATAAACTTTTCGCATCCCTCTATTATGGATGAAATCAAATGATGTGCCCACATCCCGAATACACTGGTGAAATTTAAAAATCATATCAATAGAGTGAAAAAACTCCCAAAATTCAACATAACTGCCTCTAGAATAGTTATAAAACGAATTTGATTTAGGATTTAACAAAATATTCACATTAACACCTAAAGACAATACCATGTGGGTAAAAATTTAAGTCTATCTAGGTCAGATTGGTGCTTAGTTATTTCAAGGTCTAAGATAGATGGATTTGATCCAATCCAGAACCTGGTAGGCTCAATAACATTTAGATGAAGGAAACTATCATCCAGTGTTTGAACTAACTTTTGCCCAAAAATTGTATTAGAGAATGGTTTACTATGTGATAACCAATCAATACCTGGACCATTAAAGTCATCCACAACCCCAATTTTTGATGAAATTGAAATAAGTAGGTAAGGTAATTGAGTAGGCTCTCATCTTTTAAAGTACTATCAACGCTCTTTGAAGGACTGCAAAAAAAAAACAACACTACAAAATGAAGATTCTCTGAAAAGCTTGAATGTTTCAACTCCAAACTAGCAACTTCATACTCTTGATTCTTAAATTCAAAATCAACTTCTTTATATTCAAATCCCAGGGAAGAAAATACATAAACACAGATGCCTTATCCATAGTTTGTATTATATATTAAATCATAACCACTTAATTGCTGAAAATGAACAGAGGGATCAATACAGTTTTTGGTAGAACTTCAGTCACAGCTACTATATGGGGTTTTTGACTTTGAACAAGTGCAACAAACTCATCCCATTTTGAATATAAACGATCTGCATTTGTATAAAATGGAGTAAGGTGTTCACTCTGAAATCTCTGATCTTTTCTAGGAACAAGAATTGGTAAATCTAATTCTGAATTGCACTGACTAAATTCTCGGAATTTTGGAACATTCACATAACAATTTGTATAAAGTACTATTACCATATTGGCATATTTGCATAGGACAAAATTGATTTGTAATTTTTACTCACCAAGTTCCATGTGTTTGCAAATTTTACTGCAAGAAAATACATACTTTATTATAAGATATTTGATTAAACTTTTGAATGTAAGCAGCCTGTTGAATACATCACTCAGAAATAATTGACTTATAATTGTTTGGTATGTTTTTAACTACTTAACCAATTTCTTGTGCAAAATTATGGATTATGTGTCCCTCTATAGTTCATTTCGCGGCTTTAAATTAGATTAGTAAGTGAAAAATTATTTCATTTAGAAAGAGCATAAAAAAGGCATTGAGGATCAACTTTTGCATATATCAGTAATGGAATTGTGTATCCATCTATGACAAATATGCATCCCAAATTATATATATCCATTGCATTTTCAAAAGCACAACTTTTCTTCCTGTTAATTGTTACTCATTTGTTGTTAAGTTAATAAGGAAAAAGAGAAGTAGTACTGAAAATATTAAGTGTATGCATAGTTTGAGCTATATATTTGTCCATTAGGGGGGGTTCAGGGTAAAGTGAAGCAAACCAACCTTTGATGATAAGTAAGCATTTCAGAATGTTATAAAGTAGATTTCAGAATTTTATACAGTTTCTGTTAAAATGGTTCTTTAGATATGGTTTTCACAAAAATATTATCATACCAACTTCTTCTTGGTAAAATTCTGAAGTTACAGTTTTTCTTAAGGAAACTCTAAAATATAAAAGGAGTAATCCCATTGAATTCCCTAAATGAAGCTGTTTCCAAAAATAATATTCAGAACTCTGAGATAATACCCCCCCGCCCCCCTTAATGGTATTAGATATAGCCTCAAGTTACATGCAAAACTAAAAAAAACTAAAACAATGAAATTCTTTCTATATGCAGCATATTTATGTTAGCGTAATCAGATTATTATGCTTCTTTCCATTGTTATCCACATATTTGTATCATTTCTAAATAATATGTTTATCCAAACAATCTCAGTTCTTTTGCAATCACATAATGTTCTTAATAGATCAAGATTATAACTACAAATTAACAGAGAAAAAAAAAAAAACATTTCAGGATGAAAACAGAGAAATGTATTATTTAGAGGTCTATCTAGGACCATTGTAGGGATCCACATATTTGTATCATTTCTAAATAATATGTTTATCCAAACAATCTCAGTTCTTTTGCAATCACATAATGTTCTTAATAGATCAAGATTATAACTACAAATTAACAGAGAGAAAAAAAAAAACATTTCAGGATGAAAACAGAGAAATGTATTATTTAGAGGTCTATCTAGGACCATTGTAGGGAGGGAACTTTTTCAGAGTTGCAACTGCCATATTAGAAAAGAACCTCTGTTGGTGAACAAGTTAAAGGCAAATCATTAAGAAACTGTATGCTTTGGTGGCAAGATCTTGCAATTCTTAGTCATTATTCGGGGTCAATTATTCTGTAATGGTTGCTAAAATAGCTATTTGAAAATGACAAGGGTAAATGTAACAAAAATGTTGCCTACTTGTAATAATGGGCCCACAGCTGTCATTCTAAATAATGTTTAGTAGCCCCTAATGTGGGGGTATATATAGAATAGAAGGCAGAACTACATTGTTGAATATTTCAGACATATTATCTTTCAGAAGCCAGATAGTAGGTCTAGAGGTGGAAACATAGTCAATGCCTAGGTACTGTAAGCAATCCAATAAATAATTAAATTAAATAACAAAAATTAATAACAATATCTAGCAAAGTCAAAAAATTAAACTTTGAAGGCCTGCTAAATATACAAAACTCTGTTTTAGATACATTACAGCAGAACCAATAAAATTGTAAAGTTAAACAATCTGAGCAAGGTTATCCCATAAAGCAGAAATAGGAAAACTATGAAGCAGTAAGTTATCAGCATATGACATATAATTGATATCAAACCCATAAAAGCTGATTAGCTCTCCAGCGGCTGCATATGTGGTGCAACTGAATACAGTTGGGCTTAAACAAGACTACTGTCAGAAAAAGTTAAGGAGGGGTGCATCTTACAAAAACACAGGACAATTACTTTTCTTATGCCTACTTACCACAATACAGATAACTGTATTAGCCTACTATAACAAAACTTTAAAAGAGACAAATAAAAAGGATCAAAGCCACAATCCAGAAGTTATAACAATGCTTGAGAATGCAAAATACTATCAAGAGTTATTTGCCATATGCTGATAACTTCCTGCTTCTTAGCTTTCCTATTTCTGATTTGCGGGATAACTTCGCTAAAATTGTAAAAATAATATTATGAGCTGTGGCACAGCCAATACGAGTTCAGAACCCAAGCTGTTTGCTTGCCACTAGACACTTTGAAGCAATCAATGGCAATAAAAGTTTTTTGAAAACTTCACTAAATAAACGTGACAATGTAATTGGTTTATACAAATTGTGAAGGTTGCATCCTTATTTTTCTTCAATATAGTTGAAGTCCAACACAGAAATTGCTTGGAACAATCCTCTGCAAAACATAAGTTTTGAAAAAGCAAAGCAACGCAATCAATAGGTCAGATGCATTTTTCAGGTGATCACTACATTTTCCATCTATGTCAGCAGTTTTTCCAATCCTTAGCTTAGATAGTTTATTATAAACTAGCCCCTTAGAAATATCAGTTTTGCTACAGATTTTTTCAGTACTTGTAAGGCAAGGATTTAGTTGTTTCATAAATTCCTGGTTCACAGAAGCCTTGGAGACAGAAAATTGGGGACATTTTTGTATTGAGTGACCCATTTTTCTTCATTAATACATGAATTGGGATTAGAGTCACGAAACTTGTTTTTGAACACTTTTTATAGCTTTTTTGGGTTATGCATAAACTCTTTTGACTGATTTTCTAAAGCCTCAACTGCAGCCTTTTAACTTTGAGCATGAATTGCTTTTTTGCCTACTGGTATCAAAGAACAACATGTCCAGAACAAGGCTTGCTACAGTTTTTCCACAGTCAATTTACTGCATGGTTTGTAATTTTAATTTTGAAGTCATTCCATCCAGGTTTTCTGATTCGTGACTTAACTTTGATTGTTGGTACATCACTTTTCTGAGAAATTTTCAAAATGTGAATAAGTTCACGTGTAGAGTTCTAGCACAATCCTATCTTTACTTGCATTCTGTGCTAGGAGATGGAATGGAACTCTAATTTTGGAGAGTAACTCATTAAGTACAGTGTGAAAACACTTTATTTATTTTCCTTCATTCACTAATTTCATGCCAATCTTGACCATTTTTGGAATACATGAACCAGAACAGAAAACTCAGACTAATTCCTAAATGATCACTGATTGTGCAGTCATTTGCACATGGACATTGAGTGTATCAAAATCTGTAGAAGGGAGATTCAAAATAAAATGATCAATGTCCGACATAGAGCCTGAGGCTGATTGTAAAATCACCATTTTGGAAATTGCTCTGAAACAGGAATCAGCTATTGAAAGCAATAATAATTTGCACTGTTAATCCTGATTGGAAGGCTGGTTGTTAAAATCACCACAGTAAGAAAAAATGAATTCCTATGCCTCTGTGCAAGATGCACAGGCTGGCTGCAAGTCTTGCTAAATGTAGTTCTGAAGTGGTTGTGAAGTAATCTGTCGGAATGTAAAGTATATGAGGATAAGACTTGATGGCAGTGCCAGCTTGACTGTCATAAAAAAGTCACAACTTTCATCTAAAGAAGGCAGTCAAAAGGGATTCTGCAAACATAGCACGACAGTCATGAGAGCAACCAGCAGAGGAGTTCTTTTTAGTGAGCTGGAAGGAAGTATCTCAATTAATAGGTGTCCTTGTAAGAATGCTACAGAAGAAGAATCCAGTTTCTCAGACACTGAATCCAATTTATAAATTGAGTGGCCAAATATGTTATGGAAATATAACAGATAATATTCTTGAATTTCAAGTCATAGAAGGTTACTAGTGGTATTGTCATCGCACGTAGTTTTATACATAGGACACTTGAGTACAGCATTTTGCACAACGTATGTGTTTGGAGTTGGCATGGGGATTTCTTGATATTCTGGTAATTTCCAATTACCAGCATTTCTCAGATGGTGAGCAATTTTTATCCAGGTGACTAAAGTCTTGGTACTTGTAACATCATCTGAGCAATTCAACAAACATAACAATATTCAAATGGGTATGTTCAATCATGACACCCCACCTGACAGCCTGCTCAGCACAATGTTCCTATTTGAAAGCCAATTTAACAATTAGGCTGTCAATAATTTGCATAAATGGTAAGAGTATCATTAGAGCTAATGATCTTGTAATTTCTCTCAGTCCTCCATTAGAATCAAGCAATTTTTCCTGACTCAAGTATGATTACAACATTGCAAGGGGGGAGAATGGTATCTTTCAAAGTGACAGGGACGGCATTGGACACGGATTCAGAAGGAGTAGGCCAAAAAGTTTTACAATGGAGCATTACAAACCCTCAAGCATGGAATTAAAGCATCAGTTACTTTCAAAGTCTCTAGAATGTCTTCAACTGCAAGCAAAATTGGCACAGTTTGTTCTTCATTCCTTTAGTATATCTAGGCTAAATTTCTGTAACTATTATCTGACAAGCAACAAGGTGGCAATATTATATACCATATCCCCATTTGTACCAGCACAGTAAAAATCCAATATTTCTGCCAGGGATCTTCTCTATTCATTCCTGTAGTTGTATTTGAAACGTGTCTATCTCTACTGTCTCCATTAGTTTGTTCTATGGACATATGCCAGTATGATAGATTCCTTATGCCATATTTACATCCAAGGGAGAAAATCCTCTTCTTCTGATATTGGTGCAATCCTCACCTCCAAAATCTCTTACCTCCTCCCTTCCTCTAGGATTTCCATGTGTATGCACCTATGACAAAGTTTTTAATAGCAAATATACAACTAGACTTTTGTTATTAACTCATCCCTTCTTAAAAAAGACTTAAAGGCCTATATAAATCATTCCCTACCATACCAACTTTAGTCTTCTTCTCTAAATAAACTAATTTGGCATTACCTAATGTTGTTTTCCTAACCCTAAGAACTGAGTTTTCAGAACTCCTAATGAAAGCAGTTCTGTATTTTTTAATTTATCATTCCAAATCGAAACACTAATTATTTTTCAATGTTGTAGCGTCCCTGTCAATTCCTTAAATTGTAGAAAATGTTAGAGTCTCAAGAAAATTAGACTGGCCCACCAGAACAGGCAATTCCAGTATACTGCTTAATAATAACAACGTTTTACGCTCATTAATTAGTGGTTTTAAGGCTTGCAATGAATTCCCAAGTGATAAATTTGTTCTGACCATAATATCATCAGGGTCACTTCAGCTGGAAAATAATATCAGCACTGTGTTTAATTCATTGTCTGAATTCATGTGGTGTGAAGATTTTGTCCTGTTTTTGGGTCATTTTCGTTTAGGATTGATTGTGCCATAAACTACATCTGTATATTTATTGAAACAACAATATCTTGCCTTCTTTAGAGCATATACCATATCTGGCACCTCCTAGCAATTAAAATGACAACCTCTTTCCTTTCTAAAAAAAAAAAAATATTAAGAAGAAGTCAGAGAGAAGAAAAGAATAAAACCACCTGCACTTCCGAACTAGTGGCCTTTTTGGTTTATTTTGAAAAATATTTTTATTTCAAAATATTCTCTTTAAGTTTATTATTGCAAAACAGTACAATCCTGCTAAAAGAGATAACACTTAGTCATCCAATAACATTTAAAACCTAAACGATATAATTTCTAAGTCATCATTTTAAAACTACTATGTACTCGTAAATTCCTTGCGATCTCGTGAAATTTTACTTGAAGCTGATGCCAAGCACCGTGTCTTTCCCATTGTGGGTATGATTTTTATTTGCTACTGACTCCAGAAACTTTGACACATCATAGGGTAAAGAGCAACCTTCGCTGAGATTGGTCTGAAGAACCTGACCCTTCCAAGAAAATCGTGTTATAAAACTACTTTTGTTTCGTATTTTCAACCCCCTCCTCCCTATTGATTAGACCCTGTAATCTCTCTATTATTGTTTATATTATTTTAGGGAAAATATTTCCATAAGGAATTAAGTGAAGACGAAAAACGAAGGATTTCCGAAACTGACGAGATAACAACAGAAACATCAACGCAAATTTACAAAAAAGAGATATTCAAAAATTATGACAAAACAAATAGCAATAAGAGGGTTTGGATGAAGCACAAGTTGTACAAATATCAGCCACGAAACGAAGGGCAAGAACTGCTTCGAGATATTAGAAGTAAAATTGGAGCAACCATTGAGGATTTGTATAAAAATACATCTCTTGTTATAAAGTTAGATTAATGAAAGCTAAACAATGTGTCATAGTGAGGATGAGACTCAATCAGTGAAGAAAGCCTCATCCAAAAGTTGTATCAGGTGTAAAGATGAATCCATGTGATTAGTTCATAGTTTTTAAACTTTTCAGCTAGTGTTTGTTTTTATATGTCAATGATTGTGGACATAGCTTTCTTTTTACAGTAAATATACATTTATAATATGGAGTTTATGTTGACGCAAAGGTTGCTATTATATATGTATATATATATATGCTATATATATAGCTCACGGCAAAACACTTCTCCCAGCTCTGTTTTTCCCTCTCTTGTATAGAATCGTTAAGTTAAAAGAAAAACTTTTTTTTTTGAGGAAACATTGCAGTTCACCGTTTCTTCTGAAATAATACTACAGTGAAAAAATAGGTATTTCATTACATTCAGACAATTTTCGTTCATGGAATTTTTCAGAGTCACTTCTAGTTTAATGCCCCAGCCCCCTTTTTCTAATGCCTGGATACCACCCATGGCTATACATAAAAGTTTTCTGATTTGTAGTTTTATTATCTTTTTTTATATGGTACTATTTGACATCAAGAATGTGTCAAATCAGCAAATTTTTTTATATCACCTAGGGACATATTCAGGCATTAGGGGGATGAAGGGAGGCTGGGATTCAATTAAACTGAAAGCAAATATAAAAGTTGGTGATATCAGCACAAGATTCCCCTTTTTAACTTAGCTAAAACTCCAACGTTCTGTGTATTCCCTCTCCTGAACTTTCTACTTCTCTATTTTTAAGAGGCACTTTCAGTTTAACTGCATTCCAGCCCACCTCTTAATGTCCTGACATAGCCCTAGGGCTTAGACTGTAAACAGATGTTAGCTGTGTTTATTTATTAGTATTGTTTTCATACAGATTTCTGGTCAAGAACTGGTTTATAGTGCCAATTTGGAAAACATAAATCAGGAATTAGAAACTTTCATATATAATCTAGTGCTATACCCAGGCACTTGAAAGAGGGGGGCGGGGGAGTCTTGAATGCAGATAAACTAGAAGTGTACTCTGAAAATCTAATGAGTAAAAATTTCCTGAATGTACTGTAGCAAGAACTCTGTCGTTATAGTGTTTAGCTCTTAATTTTGCTATTGCAGTGTTTAAGGCTTATGCTTCCTATGCATTTTGTCGTGTCTTCTTTTCCTGCTCTCATACAGTTTTGTATTTTAACTGACGATGACAATTTTCACCGTCAGTCCATAGCTGAGATTTAGTTCGTTCGATTTACCAAGCAACGTATTTTTTTAAATTTCGGTGTCCATAGTTTTTTAGACTGAAAATACATCGAATACTCGTTGAAAATTGTAAAACAAAAACAATTTTCCTATTTTTTAAGTAGATTTAGATCTTTCTCAAATAAAAAGCTTAAAAATGAGAATTCTGGCTCGGTGAGTAGATAGTGATGTGAGTGTCTTTTCTTTTTGGTGTAAGTTACAGCTGCAGGATTGTCACAAAATCCCTTGTTTAAGAATGAACATACGCCTTAATTCAGAAGATTGGGGAAGATTGAGGGGACAGAACTTTGATCAAAACAAATAATTAAATTATTCAAAAAACATAATAGGAAAAAGCAGAAAAATCCTGAGAACAAAACCCAGAAAGAGTTTCTAGCCTGTCCCAGTAAAGACTGAAAAAATGCATGAATCATGATGAAAATATAGAAAATTACGCTGTCTGCTGAAGCTTCCGGGAGGGGAGCCCGTGCCCCTGTAGGTGGATCTACCTTTTTACACTAGAAAGAAGTCACACCTAGTTCAAAATACTTTACAGTACTTGACTAAGCATGTTTTATCTAATGAAAAGATGAGAATGTTGATTACTACATAAAATTTGAGAATCTGGAGGCTCTTTAGCCTGCTGAAGTGCTGGACCACATCAGGAAATATAATATTTTACTCTCTTTATTTATTTGCAGCCAATGAATATTTAGTTTATCCAGTGTGTCTATGCTGCTGTTATTAAATAATACATTTTCACTGTTGTGTGCATTAAGTTCACATGCAGGAATTGTAAGGGATTGTAATTATATGCAGAAGATTGTATTTCGAAAAGGGTGAGTAAAACGGAAAAATAAAAGAAAAAGGACATACTAAATATATGACAAATAAAGTAAATCATAGGAAGGCGTAGTATTTCCTAGACTAGGGAGTGGCACTTTTTACGAAACTTTTTGAGGGGGGAGGGTTGACATTTTAGGAGAAAACAATTTTGACTGAAAGCAAACAATAGGGGAACTGTAGGAAAAATACAAGATATATTAGGAAAAAGCGAAAAACCAAGACATCCCAGTTAGAAGGGGGGGGTGGAGTCCAAAGGCATCCCCTTGCTTACATGCCTATTTTGAACAGTTTCTGTGTCAGTTTTTCAAATTTTATTTCTAGTTTAATAGTTTTTACTAGAGGAAACTAAATGTGCCATTTTATAATTTCTCCAATTCAAGGAGGCAAAGTCTAAATTTTGATTGGGGTGTTGTTTTCATTTACATTTTTACTGACATATCGTGCAAAAAAGACCACAAATCCCTCAAGTCATCAAACTCCTAACGGGATTTAGTCCGGGTCTAAAAGCCCAAAACTTCTAGCGTTACGCTAGAAGTTAATATATTTTTGAATGACTATTGCTTATTGATGTTTTGTGCCTTTATTTTAGCATAAAAATTAAACCCTATCAGGGACTAAATCACGATATGTTGGTCAATCTTGCAAGCCATTCAACTTTTATTTATGGGTCATGTGTCTGACGTGCCTGACCCAGAGATCAGTTATAGCAGTGGTTTGATCGACTACTGTCATTCTCGACATTGTTACTACTGATATAAAGTTGTTACAATTGATAGGCAATTTGTATTTATTCCTGACTATATTTAGCATCTAAAATTTCGATATATAAGTCATTTATAAACGTTAGCCAATTTTTGGAAAAGAAACTTTTAAGTTTTGAGTCTCTTAGCTCAAAATTGTAATCAGATTAAAATGCAAAAGTTTTTATTTTTGCTGATTTCGAATTATCACAACGATTCGATTCACGAGAATCGAAGATTTTTTTTTGTTACTTTTTTTTCCAACAAAGATTTGTTAATTAAAAATCATCAACAGCTCATTTTCAATGCGTAGAAACATTTCATTTGACAAGCAAAAAAATCCTCCACAATGTTCCCCTGAATTTTAAGTGCTAAATTTGCATTTTTAGACTTTAAGCTCAAAATATGTCAATACTTCTGAATCTTTAAAGAAATTCATCAATAGTTGTTGGCAACAATTTTATAGTTTCACAGGATCACATTCGTTGGCAAAAATTGGCGCTAACATTGGATGGGACTGGATTGTCGCCAGAATGGGAGAAAAGAACTTTACCTTTGGCCATAGTGACAATGTCAGGCGTTACGCCGTGCATCTGAAATCCCCAATAATGTTCTCCAGTTCTCCCGAAGCCAGTTTGTACCTTGGTAAAAATCCAAATTATAATGTTTTAATGTTAAAGTAAATGATTGGAGAAAAGTAAGATACAGTACCCCTCTGTAAATTAGACATAATTATACCAATTTCACTAGGAAAGAATTAATATTAAATTCAGTGACAAGTCATTAAAAAGGTCAAATGCGTTTTGGAGACCAGTGCGTAATAAGTTTAGCAAAGTGTTAGGTTTTTCAAAAAATTTTCCGATGGTGTTCACAGCTATTTCGGAATGGGAATAAAATCTTACAGTGACCCTAATTTAAGTAAGATGCTTAAAAAAAACTAACGGTGGTATTGTAGTTGATAATATTTGCTAATTCAGAAACTTGTTAAGAAGCATAAATGAAGTGTTTAGGAATTAAAATGCAGCCTGAATTGGGCCTGGAAATGTAGTTTCTGATGGGATAAATAAATCCTTTTTAGACTAAACTTTCTTTAATACTTAAATCACGCTTGATATACAAGCCAAGAAATAAGGATTTGTTTCGAGGAGGGGGGGGGGGCAGTATTTTGAAAAAAACTGTTAGTAAAAGTATTCAAATTTCTAAGTAAAATAGCAATCCGTCTTCATTGTCGTTGGAGGCTAAATATAAAAGTTCGAACGGCACCATTATGAAGTTTTATATATTTGCAATCTAGAAGGAAAAAGAGGTAGATTTTGTTATAAATATTCCTTGTAAAAGTAGTAATGTGAAAAGCTTTAAGCATTTAAGGGTATACAAAAAGCATGTTGGCCTTGGGACCAAAGAAAAGCAACTTCTAAAAATAAAAAACAACATAGCTCACTTTTTAAAATCTAGATTACTTTCTTTTCGTTGTAGATTGTAAAATTTAATACTTTAGAGGGAGTGAAGTTTCAAATAACAGAGGCGGAAGAATTAGGTAGAATTCGGTCTCACTTTTGACTAAAAGTTCCTGTTTTGGCTCATACTTATCTAGCGTTAGGCATTTAACACGTACCTTCATCTAGTCTCATTGCTAATTTCCTTCTGAGTTTGGAATTCATTTTTGGTTTTCAAACTATCGGATAACTTTTTGAAATCACTGGTGAATTAATTGAAGTTAAGAGCATACATATCTATGTAGTCTTTACCCTATTCAGTCATGTGTTCCGGAGGTCATTTATCAGTCATTGTTATGTTCTATCATTTTCATGTGAAGACACCAGCTGCTTTAACAAAAAAAGAGAACTTTTTAAATTATTATGAGTTTAGAGAGTACAAAAAATAATGTAATGCAAAATAATACAGAAAGATTTATGATATTGTGCACATGATTCCACCGTGACTTTTTTTAGACACACTTGCATGTATACAGGGAGTCAGAATTTCGATCCCTTGCCCAACTCCTCGAAATATTCAGCTTTTTTTATTTTTCAATAATTTCTTACATTTTACATGTAATTTTACTTGTTTTGGCAGGTTTTTTATGGCACTTGGTATTAACCAAGTGACATATAGCAGTCGCCAATTCTGTCGGTCTGTCGGTCTGTCTGTCTGTCGGTCCCGGTTTTGCTACTTTAGGCACTTCCAGGTAAGCTAGGACGATGAAATTTGGCAAGTGTATCAGGGACCGGACCAGATTAAATTAGAAATAGTCGTTTTCCCGATTTGACCATCTGGGGGGGGGAGTGGGGGCCCGGTTAATTCGCAAAAAATAGAAAAAATGAAGTATTTTTAACTTATCAGCGGGTATTTGGATCTTAATGAAATTTGATGTTTGGAATGATATTGTGTCTTAGAGCTCTTATTTTAAATCCCGACCGGATCTGATGACATTGGGGGGAGTCGGAGGGGGAAAACCTAAAGTCCCGGTTTTGCTACTTTAGGCACTTCCAGGTAAGCTAGGACGATGAAATTTGGCAAGCGTATCAGGGACAGGACCAGATTAAATTAGAAATAGTCGTTTTCCCGATTTGACCATCTGGGGGGGGGGGAGTAGGGGCCGGTTAATTCGGAAAAATAGAAAAAATGAAGTATTTTTAACTTATGAGCGGGTGATTGGATCTTAATGAAATTTGATGTTTGGAATGATATTGTGTCTGAGAGCTCTTATTTTAAATCCCGACTGGGTCTGATGACATTGGGGGGAGTTGGAGGGGGGAAACCTAAAATCTTGGAAAACACTTAGAGTAGAGGGATCGGGATGAAACTTGATGGGAAAAATAAGCGCAAGTCCCAGATACATGATTGACATAATCGGAACTTATTTGTTCTCTTTGGGGTAGTTGGGGGGGGGGGGGAGTAAGTCTTAAAAATTAGAAAAATGAGGTATTTTCAACTTACGAACGGGTGATCGGATCTCAATGAAATTTGATGTTTAGAAGGATATCGTGTCTTAGAGCTCTTATTTTAAATCCCGACCAGATCTGGTGATGGGGGCGGGGAGTTGGGAGGGGGAACCTAAAACTTGGAAAACACTTAGAGTGGAGGGATCGGGATGAAACATGGTGGGAAAAATAAACACAAGTCCTAGATAGATGATTGACATAAACGGAACGGATCCGCTCTCTTTTGGGTAGTTGGGGGGGGGGGTTAATTCTGAAAAATTAGAAAAAATGAGGTATTTTTAACTTACGAACGGGTGATTGGATCTCCATGAAATTTGATTTTTAGAAGGATATCGTGGCTCAAAGCTCTTATTTTAAATCCTGACCGGATCTGGTAACATTGGGGGACGTTTGGGGTGGGAGACCTAAAATGATGGGAAACGCTTAGATTGGAGGGATTGGGATGAAACTTGGTTGGAAAAATAAGCAAAAGTCTTGCATACGTAATTTACATAATTGGAACGGATCCGCTCAATTGCGGGGGGGGGGGGGGGGTAATTTTGAAAAATAAGAAAAATAACGTATTTTTAACTTACGAAGGAGTGATCGGATCTTCATGAAACTTCATATTTAGAAGGACCTCGTAACTCTGATATCTTATTTTAAATCTCAACCGGATCAAACGTAATTGGGGGGGGGGCAGTTGGGGGGACCGGAAATCTTAGAAAATACTTAAAGCGGTGAGATCAGGATGAAACTGGATGGGAAGAATAGAAACCTGTCTAAGATACGTGACTGACATAACTGGACCGGATCTGCTCTCTTTGGTGGAATTGGGAGGGAGAGGTAATTTTGAAAATTGAGATATTTGTAACTTACGAAAGGGTGACCAGATCTTAATGAAATTTGATATTTAGAAGGATCCTGTGCTATAAAGTTTAACTTTAGGTTCTGACCTTCTCACAAGTGCCAAATGAGCTCTTGGCTCTTCCGACCTCGTACCATATGAGCTCTCGGCTCTTCCGACCTCGTCCAAATGAGCTCTTGGCTCTTCCGACCTCGTACCATATGAGCTCTCGGCTCTTCCGACCTCGTCACAAGTGCCATATGAGCTCTTAGCTCTTGTTTTTCGAATCTATTAGGCTCCTTCCTCGTTTTCAAATTTTGGCCTTTTTCATAATAGATTTTTAAATATATGGCTGAACATATTCTATTACAATGGAAAAAAAGAATTTTACACTTTTATGTAAATTTTAGTCAGTTTCCCATATTTCACTCTGCACCATGAGACGAAAAACTATAATATCGTAAGTAAAGCTTTTTCAAAAAGCTATGCTTTCAAAGAATTTTGCTTCAGCTTTCGCTCCAAAAAAGGTTTGAAAGCTTTAGTTTTTCGTATTTAGTACAAGAAGACCGGTAAACCTAAAGAATTCGCACTTCATTTATTTTTCTTTTGTTTGGAGCCTAAAGAGAAAAAAAAAGGGACAAACGATTTTTGGGACGCTAAACACGTTGCGTACACGCTCAGTACCTTATTTCCCTTTATATATTTTTAAATAATCTTTTCTAAACAAGCAGTTAAAAAAAAGTGGCTCTAACATGTTATTTATCGAATTTCGAGGCCTCGAAAAGTCTTTTTTGGAAAATATCGGCCTTTTGTTTCTACGAACCAAATAATGAAAGGAATTATGCAGGTTTAACAAGACAATTTTGTTGCATTATATTATTAGAAATTTTCATCCAAGGAAATTTGTTCATATATCTATTTCATTTTTTTAGTAGAAAAGATACACGAGAGGGTTTAAGAGATAATAACGGTTTCAATCTAAATAAAGCAGTGACAAACGTACTAAAAGCAATAGCAATAGCAAAACATTAATTAATAAAAAAAATTCAGAATATTTCGACTGCACATTCGGGAGGCCTTTTCAACGGAAAAAAAGGAAAAAGAGAAAAATTAGTTAATAATCTAAAGAAAAAGACAAAGAACAACACAAACGAGAAAAAAACAGACAAAACATATAAATAAAACTCACATCTTAACAAAAGTTCCAAAGTACGGCAAAGCTGTAATCAAAGAAAAGACACCCAAATTTGTAGATAATGTTTCTCTATAAGATCGAAAAGATACTAAATAAATAGTGGAAAAGATAGGATTCCAAGAAACATACAAATGGGTGTTTACAAGATTCCGTGTTCTTGTGGTAAATTTTATGTAGGAAGAACACAACAAAATTTCTAAAATAGATTACAGCAAGATAGAATGAATTCTCAGAATAAATAGAAAAATTTAGAGATTCAAAAAAGAGCATGTTCCCAGGATTCAAAAGGTGATGCCATCCACTTTACAAGCTATTTCTGTTTGTGACTTCAGACAGAAAGCGCCTCTTAAACTTTAATAATTCTCTATTTTCTAAAGAAATTGGAGCTTGCCCTTTTCTCCTTTCCAAGTAGTGGTAATAGAAAGTTGGCAAGAAATTTGTGGATTAAGAGAGATACAACTTTTGTTTTAAATCAGGCTATTAACCGTTAAACGGCAGATAAAAGTGCAAGACTTGAGTGTTTTGCAAACGAATTTGTTCATGAGACACGCTATTTTGAAAATTTTAAGGGGTTGAGAACTTCATTGTTTCAGTACACATAGGAAAGAACAACCAGATTTTGAGTATGCAAAAACAAGCCAAACCATAATGAGGTAAAAATGAGCTAAGTCCCGATCAGATGCTTAACAAGCTAAGGCAACAAGCAGGTCCTTGGCCCCCCATCGACCCACCCTTATCGCCATCAACCCTTCAGGAGGTAAGTGGATATATTGTAGCTTTTTTGAAGCAGAACGAAAAAAGCAGCTTCAATCTGAATTTCTGAAAAGTTTCCACAACACTCCACATTCACCAAGCAACTTAAATGTAACTGAATTTTGTTTGTTAGTGGACTGTAAAGGGATCAACAAATAAACAGTAGGTTTCACATAGGAATTTTGCTTTAGTCAAATATCACTTACCTCATCTGATATGCAAATACCTCCATAATTCCTTATTAGTTCAAAAGCCTTCTTAAGATAACCTTTAGGGAATTGAACTGTACCTCCTACACCCTAAAAAGATAAAAAGAAACGATGGTAAACCAAACTGAAAGAATTCAATAAGTTTACACGTTCAATTAAATTGAAAAAGTCTAGGACACAATCTATAAACTATTGAACATAGTACTCAGAGAGCTCAGACCATGGCGCTTCAAATTTGTATTCATGGTTTGATTCCAAATTAGTGTTACAAGAAAAAAGTAACATTCAGATAATAAAAAATACTTAACTGAAATTTATTCAAATGAAGACGTGTAAACACCACTTGCTCTAATTTGCGGAAAATGAAAAACAAAAAATGCATATCAAGGAAATACGTTCCATGCCATTTATTACATTAAACTATCCCAGCTTGAAAAAAATTCGAAAACTAATATCTCCCTTTACCATAAAATACTAAAGAAAAGAACACTAACAAAAGCATTCAAAATCAGAAAAAGGTGCCAAATAAACACAATACAAATACTAAAAAGTTGCCCATCTTCCAGTGAAGGATGAATGTCTGAGACTAAGACATCTTTCTTAACTCTGAGTTAATAAGGAAGACAATCATTTAGTGTATGGGTTTTTTACTTTACTTTTTCATTCCAATTGACAGTGAAGATTAGCAAGATTAAACTACACTCTTCTACTTTCTTCGTTAGGATATTTGTTAGACGGAAAATATACAGCCCGCAAGTGCTTGGTCACTAGATATGAAAATCAGAGTAACGGAAAATCATTCAGAGATAAATTTCCCTTGGATTCAGTAACAACCAAACTCAAAACCTTTGGTATTAAACTCATCATGCCTGTGTTGTTCGTGCTTGGAAAAAAAAGTCAAAATTTTAAAACAATTTACGACGTATAGCCCGATAATCACTTCATTCAATTATTTTATATAATTTAAATTTAGTAGGCTTAACTGATAAAAAAAATATGCTGGAATAGTAAAAATATTTTTTTTTCACCTCTAAATTTTGACAATGTTAAAAAGTTACTAATAATCATGAATTGTCCGTGAATAAAAATCTCAAACGCTTCTTGCCTTTAATAGGGTATTGAACCTCATAAGGGCATATGACAGGCCAATTCCTTTAATTATATGCAAACAATCTTTCCAGATATAGACTTTGGCGATCAGATTCTTGAAAATATTTGATTTAAAGTCACCTGTGAAGAGAAACTTCTTCTGAAAATCAAAGACTCATTTACAGGCATAGCATTGATCATATGGAGATAATGCTATAGCTATCGGTCGTTTGAAGAAAAGGTAGACGTGGTCGCAGCATGGTCTTACACGTGAGGTTCTTTAGTATAAATTATGAATTGAATGACATTTCTACCCGAGAAGATTCGATCAGGAGTAGAAAGAGTAAAATAAAAATAAAAACAAGCAATTTAAGAAACATTTCTATCTTTAAATGCAACGAAGAATAATTTTGTTTTTCTATTGCTCAGAATTTGAGCAATATGTTTTAAGGCTAAAATTAAAGGAACAATTATGAGATATTTTATCATTATTCAAGGATGACTTTCTCTGCCATGGCCCCTTATGTAGTTGAACAAGTATGATACGGATGAAGGAATTTGCTTTTCAGATTTCCTGCACAGTTTGAACTTTCGGATAAAAGGTTTTCCTATTTTATGGGAGTATATATGTATACAAGAAATAAAAAAAACGTAATCAAACATGGAAATTAAAAAATTCTTTAGATGATATTCTTGATCATAATTATATTAGTACTTTGGACTTCTGTTTGTATATCAGAGCCTGAATATCCCCATTCCAGAATCTTCTACACTGGTAAATCACAAATATGCATGTAACATTTAGGTAAAAAAAAAAAACTTCGAAAAGATGTATTATGCGTACCCTAGTAGCAAACACCCAACAATCATAAAGAAAATATTCAAAAGCAATAGAAACTCATGGTCCCTTCTCAAAAACTCAACGGGTGATCTAAAAACAACTCAAAACTGACAATCAGTGAAGGCCTAACCATTACACATTTCCCCAGCGCCTTTCTCTTCCACGTACTTCACTGCATCATGTTCAATTAAATTGAACATGCATTCTCCACTCTTCCAAGCGCAAATTTTTCTTCAAAACCGTAGATTAATAGACCCTAGTTGATGTTTAATGAAAAAAGTAATAAATATAAAACTATAATGAGAAAATGATAAGAATACGAAAAAGAACAAAAAAAATATTATTTTTAAAAACATAAGAATTTAATAAAAATAATAGAAAAAAATTTGTCTGTCGCGAAAAGAGCCGTGCAAGTAAGAACAGATTGAATGAGCAGAGTCAGCTGTCGGGATAATAATATAAAAACTTGTGCAAACGGGCTTCCAATTTTATTTCATATAATTATGATAACTGATGAGAAGATTAAAGTGTATGACATCCGTTTTTTGGAAGAAAGATATTCCTTCATGAGAGGCACGACCGATGCATCGATGAGAGAATTTCGAGGCATCGGCAACTTCAATGTCTTGTTAAATACTGGCGGAAAAAATGGATACAATTTTAAAACAAGAAAGGATAGGTATCCAACAATCGGTGAAAATTCCCAACACTTTATCTTTGTACCATGATTTCTCCAAAGCATTAGATTCTTTTAACTAATCTCAGTGGTGTTATTTTTACCAGCTGACTTGCCAAACTGAGTCAAGACTCAGGTCACAAAGACCTATTACTCTCCAAATCTCAGGGACATAGTATCAGTGCATCAGCTTCAAAAGTCTTAACACTTCTGAAAACATGTTGAAAAAATACAGAACTAACTTGAATTGATTCAGCAAAAAATCCGGCCACTTTCCCTTTCGGAACGGAATATCTTAGAACTTCCTCCAATTCTTCAACGTATTTTTCACTTGCCAAGCATTGTCCTGAAACAACATATGATAGAAAAAAGGCCGCATAAAAACTGAAGCCATGATCTGAATACTCAATATAGGAAAGACTGACAGGTGAAATAAATAAACAAATAATAAAATGAAGCGTATGTATCCTAATGAGAAAAAAAAATGCCTGAATAAAAAAGACATGCAATAGATCAGTTTAACAACGAGATCTATATTTTGTTTTCCTCCTTCATGTTAGGGTGAATTTTGACCCCCTGAAGCAGTTTGCCTTTGATTAATCCCCAGAAAGATAAAAAATGCTGATTTCAAAAATATTTTGACCTAGTTGGTAATTGACTTAATGGCACTGAAACTTTTAATTTGGTCTTGCAGTTTTTGTTGTTTTGAATAATCCTTTGCAATTGCATTTTTTTGATGTTACTTATATGCTTTTTAGTTTACACTGAAAGCAGCTGCCGAAATATGCAGCTGATACTAATTGCTGTCTTTGTGACATTCTACACAATTTCTTGCTTTTGCATCAGTCTTATTTACAAGTAAAATGAGTTAAAACCATTGAAAAAAATAAATAAAGGAATAAATATCTTGCTGCAAGCCTCTACATAACTGTGCAGCGCAGTGGGAGAAAGAATAGCATTCCATAAAACTAGATTAACCAGAAAAAGAGGTTTTATTATTTTACTAGGGTCTAAATTAGCATGACTGTTTACTCAGACGCACAGTTTTGGTTGCTCGAATCCCTTGCTGAGACGTATATAGCACATGCTATAAATATATTTTAAATAAAACGTACGCATGAAATGTCATTAATCATAAATGAGTAAAAGTTTACGTTATGTCGATATCAAGCAAAGCTTTACCTCTTTTGTAGCTAGTACACTAGCTGTAGGAGACTATTAGAGCTATAAAATATAGGAATATTAAATGAGAAATATTAGTACCCATACCCCACAAAAATCCCCTAGGTACATTCACCAGCGACTCCAAACAAGAATATATCGACTCATTTTGAAACACTTGATAGTTCTACATTCCCAATTGCTGGATTTTGCTGGGGAAAAAACATGCAAGTATACAAAATATAGGAATTTTCTTTAATCCTTGCGGGAAAATACAGATACGCATGCGTTTATACACAAATTTTGACAACAATCAATGAAGCAACAGTTTCTCCTGCGCCGTATTGAAGAGTCAGATTTCTGCTGATGCTTCTAGTCCTGAAGACAGACTGACACCCTCCTTTCTATATTTATGGACAAAAACACCAAACCTAGTGTGGCAAACTTAGACTCCAAGAATCATTAAAAGAGACTCCTGTTAAAGTATCGGATGAACTTTTTCTTAGTGGTAATTCTTACCTAGAAACGTCAATTGTTCTTATTATTTTTTCGCCGTATGCATTGCTGTCCAAAATGTTTTCAAAAACAGTTTTAGGATAAAATTAGGATGTATATTTGCATCATAGAGTGTCAGATTATATTCTTTGTAGGTGGAGTCAGGATATTTAACAAGTACCAAAATGTATTCTGAAAGACCATCAGTTTGGTTTCAACAGGCTGGTATGGTCTTTCGTCAATCAGAATATTTTCAGGCCGAAGTTGCATGCATGGCAGAGTCGAATAAGGGTCAGTTCTAGCCCAGTGATATTAACCCAGTGATATTTGTGAAGGAAAACAGTGACATTAAACACTTGTCGTAGGCTGATGATATTTTTCGGACTGTCTAATATTGATACGAATTTCTATTAATTCGCTACAATCCCATCTAAGGAAAACAGTGTTGGAAGTTAAACCTTCAAGAACATGATTCCTTATGACAAATATTAATGATTTCCAGCGTCATTCAATTAGAGTGGGGGCAAGGGTGCAGCTAAAGAGGATTCCCCTCCTCCCCCAAAAAAAAAGTTCCAAGGCGTTGGCACGCAGCATCGACACCTGGCTCCGACGGTCCCTACTTGCGTGGGCAAAAGTCCAAGAAGTCGGCGCGCAGCGCTGACACGAAGGCAACGGGACGTCGGAAGCCTGTTATTTTAAAATAAGGGTGAGTCATTTTCAATTTTCCCCATCTAATTCTTTCTTCGAATTAGTCTATACGAGTTATCATATACCAAATTAACGCAGTCTGGATCCCAACGTCTTTGACAGGTTGTGTCTGGTGGAATTTGCCGCTTGCCAGAAACTGCGCGTGCAAAGGTAAATAGATCACTTGATACCAGTTGGCGCAAACAGATCACTTGATACCAGTTGGGTCCAGTTGTGAAAGTAAACTTGGTTTGTGTACTTCGAGTTCATTAAAAATCAGAACAAGTGTTGTCAAGTGCAAAAGTAACTTTCTGGCTTGACAAAGTAGACGAGAAAAAATAAACACAGTTAAGCGAAAAAGAATGAAGTCTGTGTGTGAAGACTTCAGCTACAAAGCCCATCACTGTTAACGACTTTGATGACGACTATCGAAGCACTCATGCAGCAAAGTATCATGTAAAACAGTTCTATCCGAGTTCAAAGAAAGACGCTCTATCCCAGTCCGTTAAAAGAAACTCAAAAGAAAAATTTACATTCTTATGGTTTCGTCAAATCGGTGACGCAGTTTGTCGAGCGCTTGAAAACAAAATCAAAAGCTCAAAGTACCGATGAAGGTAGTGCTGTTGCTAGTGCCAGTGACTTTGTTGAAGAAACAAACGAAGAAACTGGGAGCATTCTTAGTTTCAAGGCTCCAAGCGAGGGTGCGTGTCAATTTTCTGGCCTCAAGAAAGCTGGCGAAAACTTGGAGTCTGAATCGGAAGAACTTTCACTCGAGATTCAAGCCATTTCTCTTGTTTTGGAGATGGTCAAAGACGAAAGTCACACACTGTCGTCACTACTTCTCTCCCCGGGTAGTTCCTCATTCTGTACTTTAAAGTGGACATTCAGACCTGTAATTCTTTTTCCCTCCATTTACTTAATTTCTCTCTTCGCCATTTCAAACCAAACACAGAATTACACTAGCTTAGGACTCTTAAAACCTTTTTTTTCAATTTTCTTAACGATAATCTCAAGGGCCACATGATCAATTTTGCTGTTTCAAGGATTTTTAACCGACGTTCAAATGATTTTTTATTTCCTTGCGCATGTAGCTCTATTTATGGTGATTAGTCCTTGTCATGCATTATCAATTATTTCTACAGCATTGAATATTGTGAAAAGTAATGGAGTACTATAGTGCGGGCTGACTAACAGACGGGACTTTGGACAGCTTTCTCTATTGCCAATGACCATAACCGTGCCCTTCCATTTGTACCCATGGAACTGTACCCGTGACTTTAGCTGAAGGTGAATGGATCTTCAGCAAAATAAAATGGTAAAAAACTGATTGAAGTCAACCATGGAAGATGAAAGGCTTGATTCACTTAAGCTACTCTACACCAAAAAAGACATAGCTGCTGAGTTGGAGTCATTGGCACTTGTTGATAAGTGGAAAATGAAGAAGCTTAGGCGTATCTGTAAAGTTCATTCCTTTGTAATCACTTTGTTTCTGTATATTGGAATTCTGTAATAAATCGAATTAAATCTGGTAAATTCTATATAGTTTCAATTTAGCTAATAATAATAATAATAATAATAATAATAATAATAATAATTTATTTATGCCCTCTTTACATACAAAAGATGTACACAGAGGAGTATGGAAAGAAAACTGAAAAATATAAAAATTACACTTCTAATGAAAATCAGTAAGTCATAGCTGGTTTTTTTTTGCACATAACTAAAAAAAAACACACTCACAGAACATGACTTATAAATAATAACATAACTCATAAACATAACTTATAAAATAGCACCCATAAACATAGCGCTTAAATATCTATTTTATTACAGAAATAACGACAGAGCTGTTTTCCATTAAATGAGACAATTAAGGGGAAAATTTATTCTATTTTCTCTAGACCGTCTAAGAAATCGGTCGTCTTGTTGATCCATTTTAACAGTAATATCAAATATCCCGGATTTTCGTATAATATAACTATTTTTGAACCATAGTGGAATTCCAAGAAAATATTTACAAAACCGGAAAAAGTAAACGCGGATACGCTTTTTATCACTTTTACTCAAAAACTTCAGAAATGGAACAATGAAAAATACATGATGTGCAAACATTGAATTATAAATTATAGCAAGTGTTTGTTTATCAAAACGACCTTTCACCCTGCCTAGCAGGCCATATGTTTTCCTAAGTTTTCCCAACACAGATGATAACACCAACTCCCGCGTAGCCTTAATTGACGGACCAAAAGGCAACCAAAGGTAATTAATGAAATCTTTATTAATAATACTAAGTGATCCCACCCTAATTGAACGATGCTGGATATCACTTTTACTATTCGCCACTAGGCGAATTCTGTTTTGGATGGTTCAATCTCTAATCTTATCTCTCGTAGATGCGAGTGTAATATATTAATTGCATTCTGCATTGATATTAAATTATCCGAGAACAACAAAATATCATCAGCATACAATAAGTGGCTAATGTCGATACCCTTAATCACATGTGGGGGTATGAACCGTGTGGCTGATCTAATTGCGTTATTAAATATAAAGCGGCTAAGAACTGACCCTTGTTTAACTCCACGACGTAAATAAATCTGGTCTGGAAGTTGCCCTCCCGAAAAGATTCTCACAGATGAATTACCATACCAGCCCGCCAAACACTGCCCTATAAATGGGTTCACCCCACCACGCAACAGTGACAAAAAAGCATGGCTATGCAACATACTATCAAACGCTTTTGAAATATCAACTCCACACACAAATAATTGTTTTTTAATCTTATGATGGTTTTTCCAATATTTCTAGGATTATTGCGATTGCATTTTGAACCCCTACACCACTTCGAAAATCCAACTGTTGATCCCCCATATCGCACTTTGTTGTTGGATATGGAAGTAAAATTTTTTAAAATAATTTACTAATAACAGAACAAAGTGTTATTGGTCTATATGATGAACATTGTGAAAGATCCTTGCCCTTCTTGCGTATACAAACCACTTATGTGTCTACATTTGTCGACACACTCTTTGTATCGCCCCTCCAAACTCAAAAACCTAGCTGCATCTTTGGATGGGACCACAGGAAAATTTTAATCAAGATTCTACTAATTACCTTGGGTCACCTTCCGGAACAAAAGTTATAGCTACAGCATAAAATATAGCAAAATTTATAGTTACAGCCTCGGCTAGTGTCCGCTGAATTGGAACACTAGTGTCGGAACAATTTAGAAAATTTAGGCTCGCTAATCGGGGTGAAAGGTTATTTTGATGAGCAAACACTTGCTGTATTATATAATATAATCTTCACTTCCTTTCATTTTTGAAAATTTGGATTTTTACGGGAAAAAGTGCATCCCAGTGTATATTGTTCCGGTTTTGTAAATACTTTCTTGGGACCCAGTTATGGGTCAGAAGCAGGTATATAATCCGACCATATAGGAAATTTTGATGTAAAAAAATGGATCATTTTATGATCCATCTCTGATGCTATCAAGAAATAATAGCATATATTTGCCTTTAATATTCCCGATGGATAAAGAAAATAGTTTAGTCCCTAGAGCTTCCGAAAAATTAAGTGGTCTATCATGACTGTTGTTATCGTCGTTTCCTGCATAACCGGCGTTTTGTTACTTTTGAGTTTATTTCTTATACTCCCCTGAATACATCCATGCATGTATAGATGACACAAGGAAATTAAATAAGAGGATTGCAGCAATAAAGGACACAATCCAGTTATATGCAGCAAATGTTTCATTTTTTCCCCCTTTTGAGCCCTAAATGTAAAAATATAAGATTTTCATTGTCAATAGCGGAGCCATCAAGAAAGCTATTCCGTACAATTTATGAAATGAATAGACGGAATAGATGGATAAACTTCCGTAGAAATCATAGGTAGCGCAATAGCGCTGCCTAAGTAAAGAGCGATGTGGGCACAACGTCTTGTTCGAAAAGAGTTCATTTGATTGGAAATTGAAAGAGATAATACCCTTTTTAATGGTCAACCACAATCGGAGGGCAACTAATCCCCCTCCCACGCCCACCATTTTCCAAACACATACAATGAAAATTTAGAGATAGCCATTTTTTTCAACGTAGTTAAAAGGTCTGGAAATCATGTCATTGCGGATGACAACCCCCCGGAGCCCAAAGGGCAAGTGTTGTAAGCCATGCCCTGGGGGCATATAAGGTTTTTTATAGAAAGCATGGTCGTATAAACTTCGAAGAGGGCTCATTGGATTGTTAATCTGAAGTTCTAGTGCCCTATATAAGGTTCAAAGTCATCGGAGGGCGGATAATCCCCCCCTCCACACCTTGGATTTTCCTGAAATGCATCTAATAGAAATTTTGAGAATACCACTTTTTCCGGGGAAACTTCGAAAAAAGTTCATTCGATTTGAAATTGAAAATGCTAGTTCCCTTTTTAATAGTCAAAAGTGATTAGAGGGAAACAATCCCCCCCCACTCCCACCAATTTCCAAAACACATTTAATCAAAATTTTTAGATATCTATTTTGTTTAGCGTAGTTTAGAGGTCTGAAAGTTATGTCTTTGAGGATGACCACCCCCGCCCTCAGCCTCAATGCAAAGGTTGTAAGTTGTGTCCCGAGGACATATAAGGTTTTATGAAAACGGTGGTCTTATAAACTCCGGATGGGTCTCATTTGGGTATTTCAACAAATACATCCAATAGAAATTTTGTGACAGCCATTACTTCGAAAATAGTCGAAAGATCATATAATAAGTCCTTTGGCGTTCACAGAATTCCCCTGAGTCCGGGGATAAGGGTTGTAAGTTATGCCCCAGGGCATATAAGGTTTTTATGGAAGGGATGGTCGTGTGAACTTTAAAAGAGGCTCATTTGATTGGAAATGTATAGTTCTAGTTCCCTTTTAAAGAGTCAAACATAATGGAGAGATACTAGCCCCCCCTCCCTGACATCCTCTTTTCCTGAAATGCATTCAATTAAAATTGTTAGATAGTCATTTTGTTACCAACAGTCCAAAAATCCTACAAAAATGCCTCTAGGGCGGACACAATCCCCCAGGCCCACGGGCAAGGGTTGTAAGTTATGAATGAAAGTCGGAAGTTCGAGTGCCCATTTAAGAGCCAAAAATGAATGGAAGGCAATCAGCCCCCCTCCCCCCAAAGCTTATCAATCCCCAAAACACATCCAATCGAAAATTGAAGAGATATAATCTGTTCAAAATTGTTGAAAGGTCCAGTAATTATGTCTTAAGGGATGTCAACCTCCCCACAGTCCTCAGGACAAGGTCTGTAAGTTACATAATTCGAATATGTTATTAAAAAAGTAGTGGATGTTAGAACTTCAATTTTCACTAAGATGAAGGGGATTTAGGCGAGCCTTTCAGAGAATGTTGAGGGGAGTGTTGAACTAAATCAAAACAAATTATGTGCATACGGATTGCCAAAAGGGTGTAACACAGGAATAACTGAGTATCTTAATTTAGAAAATTCACGAAATGATAAGGGAAATGATCAAAAAGACAATGCTTGCACGCTAACAGTACTACGATAGGTGCAAGCACATTGTCTAAATAGCGTATCTGAACAATTGATTTCAGTATTAAGTTTGAACTTTCAGAGAATGCTTAAAGAGGAAGATCTCCTCACAAAACGACAGTAGCTATGTGTTAATTATATTAAGTTAAAACTTCTAGGACTTGATGAGAGGTATGTTCTACTGACCAAAAGGCGATATGTTAATACTATTGCTACTAGTAGTACTACCGCTATTCAATACTATTACTAGCAATATCAATATTGCTACTGTGACTACTATTACAACTATGCCTAAGGGTATGAAGATGGAATTTTTTTTTTTTTGGGGGGGGAAGGTGAACTGAATCACAAAACGTGGTCTGTATACAGGTTGTCAAAAAGGTGTAACAGTAATATCTTAGCGACAGTTTGGTATGTAAAGTTGAAACTAAGAGGGCTTGTTGTGATTGATGTTCAACTGAACAGACGACAATATTTGTATATTAATGCTACGGCTTCTGCTCATACAAATATTAATGTTACTATTATTACTACTTCTTTTACTACTACTGTCACTAAAACTTAGACTTCTACAATCAATTTTACTTCTACTACTACTAATGCTGCAATTAAAACTAAGGATAGTAAGATGAAACTTAATTTCTGCTCATTTTTGGCTTAATGGAGCTTAATACTTTTCATTGAAATTACCTGTTTTGTGAAAAAAAAATAATTAATAACTAACAAAGGCTAAACTGTATTCTCTTTGAACGTGTATTTTTTATCGGCCGTAATTTGAGGCGACGCTGCGCATGATGAAGGTTCTGTTTCATTCTGAGGTTCGGTTGCGAGATGTACATCGTCTTAAAATTCTAAATATTTTGGCCTTCGATCGCTGTCTTGTTCAAAGCTTTTTCATCTCGTTAACTTCTTGCGAGCAAAATAAAACTTCGAAACAGTTTGTCCAATCTGAGGATAATAATAAAATTTGCATTCGAAAATTCAAGGAGCTCATGAAAAGGGTGAACTAAAGACAACGTTTCAAAGTATGTATTTTATTATTAGTGCCACTGAACAATTTACTTTGGCGTCACTGAAATGGTATTCGAGGGGCCCTCCACTCTCCGTAACCCAGAGTACAACTCAGAGCTCAAATTTTGTTGCCCTCCCTTGGCTCTTCTGGCACATTGACTATATTCACGTCACCCACATCATACTTCGCGCCCTGTATGTCAGCCATTAGTCATGGCTCCAAAAAAGAAAATTTTTGACAAGACCACTTGAAGTAAACAAAGAAAAATTATGAAAAGCATAAGTAGCCCACGTGTCTCTGACCTTCCAATATGCTGCAAGCAGATAAATAAAAAAAATATCTTCTTTTTCTCTAAAAAATAGGATTTATTCCTCAAACAAATTTTGAATAGACTCAAACAAGTTTTGGAATAGACTTTCAGAACAAATTGTGGTCGATAATAGAGGTTTGATTGCATACAGATATGGAAAAAGAATCCCACGTAGTTTGAAAAAAAATTTGACCTTGAACGTGAGAATAAAAAATAGCAGCCGCACTTAAAAAAAGAGAGACGCTCAAGTCTTAAGAGGGTCTGAGGAGTTGGCAACCTCACTCTTATTTCAGGTAATTTCTGTCCAGTATAAATTTTATGTGAAAATTCATTTTGATTTTTGTCCACTTTAGGCTCTATTTATTCTATTGCAGTAACTTTAGCTCATTTAAAATTTGATTTGCTTATTCAACTAAGTTTCTCTTTCTTTTAGGTTTCATTCGATCGTCCATGGCAATTAATGTCAAGTTCAGACTTTACTTGTTATAAGACATCACTTTCGCTAGGTTCTAATGTCTCTTCACTTTTCTTTGAAAAACTCTCTTTTTAGATTTTTTTTTTTAGATCAGATATTATAAGAATCAGAGTCAATACTATAGTGCCGACTAACTAAAGACCGATATGCCTCCTAGGTATTATTTTTTCCTTTTTCTCCGTTATATGTATATAAAACGGTGGTCGTAAAACATTAAAGGTGACACAATTGATCAGAAATTCAAATTTCTAAAAGCATTCAGGTGGAATGAGCCATCGCATTGACCAACATCGACTTTCATGCCCTATTTTGCCCCAGGCATCTCCGACTTTTCTACCCCGCCAAAGTCCACTGCCCATTGGCTTGGCAGTTTCACCAACTCGCACCTCGGCCTAAAGCGGCCCTCCATTGCTTCGATGTGTCCTTATGATTGTAACTCCTTATTTTTATGCTGTATGATTGAAGGCACAAAGAAGGCTTCTTAAAACCCTAATTCTTCTTCCTCCCCTAACGTAAACAACACTGTTTCTTGATTAATATCAACATCAGTTTCCGTCCGATTTCTGGATCAGCATTCATTTACCTCTTTACGTGAAAGTTCGTGATTTAGTCACATGTGTCCAAGATAGCCAAAGATTTGTCAGAAATTGCCAGTGACGAATTTGACATTTTTGAGAAAAGAATTCTTTTTGTTGGTGGGAAGTCATTAAACATCCCCTTACACTTAAGGATTATTTACTGCTATTTAGGAAGTTTGAATAGAGAAGAAGATAATTGAGCCTTAGCAATAGAAGATACTGAAAAATTAATTAGGTTCAAATTAGGGATACCAAACCTCATATGAAGACAAATCAATCATGTTCAGTCAGAGGTACAAATGCAATCTAAAAATTAGGCCAGCCCTATCACAAAATGCAATTCACAGGCCATTTAGAAACATGCAAAAAATTTGAATTCAATATATATGTCTTTATAAAAAAAAAGAATCAGTCAAATGAAGGCAGACAAACAGAGGGCAAACCTGGCTTTGTACGTTTTAGAACAAACTCTAAATCTGTCCACAGAATGTCTTGGAGGAATGACATCGTTTCAATATTTACTTGTGTCAGTTTTCGGTCTGAGAAAGCCCGGCATCAAAGATGTCTTTCGACTAAAAGCAACTAACGGTGTTAGGCCTGTGAATATGAAATTTACTTTCACGTTTTTTTTTGGGATTAGATCTTTTAACCAAGCTATAGTTTTATAAAGACTAATACTACTGAGGCCAGTCGATAAATCCAGAACAAATTTAAGCAATCTTTGAGGGGTTCAAGGCTGTTTTATGAAATTCTTAAACTACAAATTATTGTTCAATCCAATCATGAATCATGGAATCCAATGAAAATTAGTTTCCAAAATAGTTGTGTTCAGGAAACATTTGTTATTTGTGTTTTATTACGTTTTCCACTAGTGTTCACTCTACATTACGACGAAACTGCAACCAAGATTTTCCATGTAGTCTAGCAACTTCCGGAAGCAGTTCTGTTGAGCTTTTTTCTGCAGGGGGTGAATTTTAATTTTGGAATACAGATGTATCCCAGAAACTTAAACAAAACATGATCAGCGATTGATGAGTAGATATATTGTATGCATACATATTCACTTACCACAAATATACCTCAATATTAAGATGATGAAGTCCGTTTTTATAAAGATTCTTATCAATAATTTTAAAGTTATCTAAAAATAATAAATATGTACAATCTCACCCTCTGCACATTCACAGCTACGAGTAGTTTGGACAGGACTGTCTCTACATCGTTTACCACCCCATTCTCCTCGATATGGGTCTGGATTTTTTGCCTTTAATAACAAAAAAATTCATTACGATCATGACAAAAACTTAACAAGATCAAAAGGTGGCATAACTGTCTTCTGAACCTAATGGACTCTGCTTGCCTAATATGGTCACACAACAATTATTTCGAAAAGAGATTTAATGTCTTCTATTTTGGCGCTTGTTTTTGTTGCGTGCATAAAATATTATTACATAGAAATATTTGGTAAGATATTCCATCGCTAAATGAATACATATAATGCAATGAGAAGTCCCATTTGCCAATTAAATCAAGATTAACCATAGAACACAAAGTTAGCTTAGTCTTTCGCAGTAAGGATAGGTTTTGAAAAAATACCTTTTTTGGTGTTTTCATTGGAAAAAAACTGTCCCCCTAGATTTGAAAAGAACTGAAAAGTAAATTATGTCTTCTCCCACCTCTGTATTTTTGTGAATAAAAAAAAAATGACAAAAATGTGCTAAGATTTACGACTGAAATAAGTCTCATTACACACTACACAACCACTACCTGTGGGATATTTATCTCTGCATCAGCATGCTGTACGAAATTTCTGCTGAGAATAGAATAAAGTGAATTTAAACAAAATATGTATATTTTGTCTCAGAATTTAGAAATTTTGTACGCACATATAAGCAGTACCAACCCATTTTTTTTTTCCTTTGTTATCAGTTTTATCATACATCACTAGGAGACCAAGCTTTGCTTGTAAAGGGAATTATAGAAACAAAATCAATATTCAATGTAACCCACCTCAGGAAATATATTGATATACACGAGAAGAATTTATGCGAAACTTTTATAGAATTCATTTTATTAAATATAGATACAAAAGGGAGGATGATTTTCAAGCTCTATGAGAAAATTTTCCTTTCCAATCGGTATCCCTAGCAATTGTTAATTAATTTAAGGTCTCTGCCACAATGATGCCAGAATCGTTCAGATTTTCTGGAAGCTCTTTGTCAAAAACACTCCCAACCACACAGTTTTGCAAGGACAAATCAAAGTTTGACAGAGCCTTAAGTAGAAGAAGATACAACAATATCAGTGACTAAGTGTCATAAAAGTCTGAACAAAACACTAGGAGTACACCGCGTTACCAAAAAGTTTGTATCAATATTTCTGTCACAATAGCAGAAGAATACACAGATTTGTCAGAAAGTGAGGAGTTCATTATACCCATCTTATCCATTAATCCATTATAATACATTTTTCCCAGAACTAAAAATGATCTTAAACAAACAATATTTGCACCAAAAATCAATTCGGAAACCAAAATTGAAGTGCCAACGCATAATTAGAAGTGCGTCAAACAGCTATTCGGCACAGATAAGAGGCCGGAAAAAGTACATAGAATATTGGTCGAAGAGTAATGATAGGACTTGCGTCTTTAAATACTGAATTCATATCTTTTAAGATGTAAGCCTTGCTGTTCATCTAAGCTGCTAGTAAAGTCATAAAGGGCAACCAATCTCTCGCAACAATTCAATGTAAAAAATTGAAACTTAAGGATAGTATATGTCCTTGAATGTAACATTCTATACGTCGAACTATCTAACAGTACAAAGATAGTTTTATGCTCAGCTATCAATTCGTGATTAAGGTATAGTAACCAAATAGTGGATATTCGCTGACTTTTTTTCCTTTGGTTCTATGCTTGTCTGGGTTTATTATTCTCTCAATATGTCCTTATTCTCTATTTCTATTTTAAATGATGAAATGCCTCATTGCTTTTTTCCTCCTGTTTGAGATGAGTGCTCAGTTTGGCTAATTTTTATCCTTTTTTTTCTTTATAAGCTCTAGTAAACTTATCTTATCTCACTGTCTTTGAGAAGTTCATCTGAAACTTCATTAAAGAAATAAAGCAAGTAACGATAATGGCCATGAAAAGTTTTTATTTGCGTATTGTCTAATATAATAATCAAAGCAGGTTATAGAATTTACAGATGGGGCTTTTAGCACGAAAACTCCAATTACCTGATGAACTCCACCAGTTGCAACGTTGTATTTCCAAGTCGAGTGAGCAGTTAACTGCATCGTCCATGGAGACATTCCATGATAGGCATTTCGCAAAGAGATAATGTCGTTTGCGCCCGTGTAAAGACGAGCCATCAGCATGGCCAAATCATTTGCCTCTGAACCACTGTTGACAAAATAAACTACCTAGTGAAGAGCAAAAATAAGAAATAATTTTATTTCACAATTGTGGTGAAGTATTTGATGTTTGAAGCGAAGACTAGATTAATCGATGAAATTATTTTTGAAGCGCCATTTTGGTGGGTGGTTACAATCACAAAATGCAACTGTAAACGTTGAAAACAAACAAAGTTCTCATTCCTCATTTTCTATTTGCTTCATTTACTTGTAACCCTTGAACCACTTATTTTACTCATAGAGATATAAACATTATCCATCATTTTTGGTCGTCCAATGTATTAGATACAAGCCCATATTTTTTCCTCCACTTTCAGGTTAAAATTACGCCAAAGCTTGACGAGAAGAAAACTTCTAGCTCCCTCTGCCATCTTCAATATTAAATAAAAAACGATCTTTTCGACTAAAAGTAAGAAGCTTCATTTTAAGTCTTAATGTTGCTCCTTTCTTTCAATTGAAACGAACTTTTTTATATATATGTGATTCTAATCATTTTCGAATCATACACCGGCTAGACAAGATGTGATGTGAGCTAATGCCCCGATAAATCCCCGACTCCTTGCTGATAAGTTGTATATATTAGTAATTGTAAATAAATTGGTAGCGTAAACATTTACAATTTCTCTTACATCTGATTCCTTATACGTAGTAACCAGTTACTAAAACAATCGAATGCATTTGAAAAAAAAAAGAAAAAAAGTGAATGACAGAAGATCAGCTAGGATACTAGTTTTGAAATTAATAAAGACATAGCATCACAAAAAAATGACAATACTAGAAGGAAGAAACTCCATGGGATTAAAAAAAAGTAAAATTTATGCGACGTTTTTCGCATTAATTTAACTAGCATCCCCTCACCTCAATTCAAATTATTGCGACTAATTTGATTGTATTTTCAACGTTTGCAAAATGAAAATATTAAAGCATTCCTTTTTTCGAAATTAGTGATGGGACTTAAACACACGTAAAGTTTGCAAGAAACTCGAGTACTAAAAATCAACATTTTTACTGCCGCATCTTTGATGCCTTAGAAATATTTCTTTTACAAACAACGGTGTTTTCATAAACGGTAAAAGAAATGGATCAAAACTCCCATTTATCCACTCTCAAGCTATATACATTTGTTTAAACCACTTTCACTAAAGCACAGTAATAACACTTACTCAATAACTTATTAATCTCATTAACTTATAATTACAATTAATTGCAACGAATTCTGTTGAACACGGTCGAGTCAACCTGCAAGTTCACAAATGTCACGTTCAAAAAGTTAATTGGGATTAATTTTTGTACGCTTTGGTGTTCTACAGGCAACTGCAATTATTGAATTGCATTCAATGGCACTTATCAAAACTTACTGAATTAGCTGTTTGATTATTGCGTGTCAGAGCTCAGTACGGGAGTTTCTTCTGTTCTAGACAGATAATTCTTGGTGTATTGATCTACCATGATAAACAACAAATATTCCTGTTAGAAGCCATTGTAGATCTTCTAGTAGTAAACGGTCATTAACCTTCAACATATTACTTGTTTATTTTATTAGGAGGAGGGGGGGGGGGAAATGTATTTTTCAAAATCCCCAGGGAGAGGGTAAATTTGGCATTTTCAATTTTTTCAACGATGATACAAAAAAAAACATTTGTAACACCCAAAGATATCAAAAATGGCGATGAATACCCCACCCCCCAAAAAAAGATTGATAAATTTTAAATCGATTGGCTATCTCAAAATTTTAAAGTCCTATCCCATTCAGTTTTGTGTCACAAAATGGCAAACGTCAATTTCCTGTTGTACAATCTTTTTGCTACGTTTTGACGATATGCATCCATGATCTTTCTTCTGAGAAAAAAAATACAAAAAAAAGGTTCCCTGATATATTAATCCAATGGCGTGATTTTCATCAAGATCATTTTGAACTTGACGAATTCTATGTGTTTAAAATCAGTACAAAAAAACCATTTCTTTTTATTCATCAGTTGTTATGAAATCAGTAGTTTTTAGAATCCGGTTACTTTTAGTCGGTGTCGCTTCTTACTTACATTTCTTTACAACGAACTGTTTGATACGTCACTTGAAAACATGTTGATTTGACAACCTATATCATGTATTCCAGTGGAGAAATATAATACATGAATATTCCTGTAAATAGGAGGGGAGATTAAAGGGTTCCCCCAACAGAATTGCTATGAGCAAGGGTAGACTACCTCCAAAAACAGGTCCTAAGAATTTCCACTAAAATGTGTCCAATTTTCACCAAGAAACATGATTTTTCCACAGCGTTTGACTCTCCATAAAACTACCCTCTCCCTAAATGTTGGACCTACACGCATACTTACTTATCTTACTTCATGTAATTGGCAAGTGTTCATAACATCTAGCTAGTCACTAATCCGGAAAAAAGATCACGCCATGCCATACAACAGGTTCCTGAGCCCAAGCGAGCAATTCTTATTGTGCAATCAGTAGATTTCCTTCCTCCCAAGAGAGTATACTTTTTCTTATTATGGTTGTTATCTGACATGCTTCACTGCTAGTTAATATAATATTTAGCTCCTTCCAAGAAAAATTATCACTGATAAGATGACAAAATTGAATTTTAGAACAATTCTCACTAGACTACCCCTCCTCACAAAACATCAGATACAAGATTGACACTTTTCTAAAAGTAAACAGCAAGCCCAGAATAAACACATTGGTCTTTCTCTTTTAATTGATTTTAAGAATTTTTTCCACAAAACAAGCTTTTCAAAGAAAAGTAGAGAGCTCTATTAAATAAAAGAATAAGCAAATAAAGTCAAATAAACTTCCAAGCGTAAAACTACCACAAACCATTATCAATAAATAAATTAAACTCAAAACTAACATAAATTACAATAAATAGCCGAGTCAAAATCAAAACGAACAAAAATTAACATGAGTAAGGCTGATAACCCCCGTGCCTACTAAAGATTAAATAAAAAAAAACAAGATTATTTTAACTGAAAGTAAGGATCGACATTAAAACCTAAAACGAACAGAAAGGGGCTGCTTCCTCATCAACGCCCCGCTCTTTACACTAAAGTTTGACTCTTTCTCTCAACTCTACTTTTTAAAACAGTAAAAAACTTTAGCATAAAGAGCGGGACGTTGATGAGTAAGCAACCCCTTTCATATACGAAGTAGTTTCTGTTCGTTTTAAGTTTTAACATCGCTCCTTACTTTCAGTTAAAAAAACTCGTTTTTTTATTTCTGAACGTTTTTTAATCAATGCATGTTTTGATGTTGGCTCTCCGCAGAGGAATAATTAAAACGAAATTTGCATACATTTTTTTTTTTTGGCTAAATGGCTTCCTCATAGTTTTGATCGAATGATTTTGAGAAAAAACGGAGTGGGGGAGGAAGCCTAGTTTCCCTCCGATTTTTTTGGCTACTTAAAAAGGCAACTAGAACTTTAAATTTTTTACGAGTGTTTTTATTAGTAAAAGATATACGTAACTTATAAATTAGCTTACGTAACAAACTTTTGTATTCTCCTGTTCTTATTACATATGTGAGGGGGTTCACCCCCTAGTCAGTACCTCGCTCTTTACACTAAAGCTTAAATTTTGTCCCAATTCATTAAGAGTGACCCCTGAATCATAAAAGCCGTAGAATAAATAGTTGAAATTACTAAAAATACTTTAGTGTAAAGAGCGAAGTATTAGGAATAGGTGAGCCCCTCATATTCATAATAATTTCTGTTCGTTTTAAATTTTAATGCTGCTCCTTACTTCCAGTTGAAAAAACTTTTTCATATTTATTTTTTCATTGTTTTTTTTTTAAATGCTAGAAAATCCTCCGCTCCCTTCACGGAAATTTTCTTCCCCCATGACAAATTCCTCGATGAAAAGTTTCCCTAACATATCTCCCTCTTCTCAACCCATCCCCTCAACCAAAAAATCCCCCTGAAAACGTCTGTACACTTCCCAATATATGTACACACTGGTCAAAGTTTGTAACTTGTAGCCCCTCCCACGGGGACTGTAGGGGAGTAAGTGGTCTCCAAAGACATAGTTATAAGGTTTTTCAACTATGTTGAATAAAATGGCTATCTCAAAATTTTGATCTGTTGACTTCGGGAAAATAATTAGCGTGGGAGGGGGCCTAGGTGCCCTCCAATTTTTTTGGTCACTTAAAAAGGGCACTAGAACTTTTCATTTCCGTTGAGCCCTCAAGCAACATTCTAGGACCACTGGGTCAATACGATTACCCCTGGAAAAAAAAACCAAATAAACACGCATCCGTGATCTGCCTTCTGGCAAAAAATACAAAATTCCACATTTTTGTAGATAGGAGCTTGAAACTTCTATAATAAGGTTCTTGATATGCTGAATCTGATGGTGTGATTTTCATTAAGATTCTATGGCTTTTTAGGGGTTGTTTCCCCCTATTTTCTAAAATAAGGCAAATTTTCTCAGGCTCGTAACTTTTGATGGGTAAAACTAAACTTGATGAAACTTGTATATTTAAAATCAGCATTAAAATGCGATTCTTTTGATGTAGCTATTACATATATTGCATTTGATGTAACTTTTGATGTAGCTATATAAAAAATTCCATTTTTTGAGTTTTTGTTACTATTGAGCCGGGTCGCTCCTTACTACAGTTCGTTACCACGAACTGTTTGAACTAAAACATAAATTGTGCTTTACTGAAAAAAAAACAAACAAACCACAATGAAGACAAACAATGACCGTGGATTGTCAGTTTAATTGACATATACTGATATTTATTCCTTAAAGTTCTGATATTTTTTATTTATGAAATTAAGAAAAGTGAAAACATTTCAAACTTGTTTTGTTTTCAGTAAAGCGCAAATTGTGTTCTAGTCTTAAGTAGGCATGGGGTTTTTTACAATACTTGTAGCAGCATTAGTAGTAGTATGTGCATAGCACCTTTGGTTTCTTCAATATCCCCTTTTAACACACGCTGAAAGTTTCAGCTTAATACATACTATCAACCGTTCCTGAAGCTTTTCTGATATGACCGCATGACGACCTGTATGGGCATAGTGTGTTTCGAAATCCATATCTTTCGCCTTAATATCATTAGCTTTAATAGTAGTAGTAGTGGAAGCTCTAGAATTAATTCTAGTAGCATAAGCTATAGTGCAGTAGTAGTAATAGAAGAAGTAATAATAGTGACAGTAGCAGTAGTATGAGCAGAAGCAGTAGCATTAGGATGCAAATATTTTCTATTGGCTATTTCAATATCCCTAAAAAAAGGCTCGTTAGTTTCAACTTCACACACCAAACTGTTCCTAAGGTATTGCTCTTACACCCTTTTGGCAACCTGCATACAGAGGGCATGTTCGGATTCAGTTCATTCCCCCCTAAAAATTTCTTGAAAATTTCACCTTCATGCCCTTAGACATAGTTGTAATAGTAGTTACAGTAGCAGTAAGTATTAAATAGCAGTAGTACTACTAGCAGCAGTAGTACTACTAGCAGCAGTAGTATTAACCTATTTCCTTTTGATCAGTTGAATTGAACATCCCTCTCATCCAGTCCTGGAAGCTTTAACTTAATATAAATAGCCATTGTTGATGTGTCCTTTTGATAACCTGTATGTTCATATGCTTCTTGAAATTTTCATCTCAATGCTCTTAGCCCTTCAAGTAGTTGCAATTGAAGTAGTAGTAGTAAATATAGCAGTAACAGTAATATTAGCAGTAGTGTGCACATATTGCCTTTTGGTAAAAATGTCTTCCTCTTTGAGTATTCTCCAGAAGTTTCAACTTAATAGCCAAATCAATTCTTGAGATACGCTATTTTGACAATGTGCAAGCACATAGCGTCTTTTGATTTAGTTCAAATTTCTCCTTAATACTGTAAATGGAGTAACGTGTTAGTAGTGGTGGTGGTAGTTGTAGTAGTATTGATAGCATGCAAATATGGCCTTTTTGGTCATCTCCCTTATCATTTCATGATTTTCCAAATTAATACACACGATTATTCAAATGTGACAATCCGTATACACATTAATTACTTTGATCTAGCTCAACACTCCCCTCAAAATTCTCTGAAAGGCTCACCTGACCTTTCTAAATAGCATATACTGTGTGCTAACAATGAATGAATTGTCTGACTTACAGCCCACCTCCTTAGGACTGTAGGGAGGTTGACATCCCCAATAATGGAAGTTTCAACGATGCTGAACAAAATAGCTCTCTTAAAACTTCGATCGGATATATTTTAGGGAATGGTAGGCTTGAGGGGGAGGGGCTGACTTCCCTCCTTTCACTTTTGACTCTTAAAAAGGGCACTAAAACTTCCGACTTCCAATCAAATGAGCTCCATCTGATCCAAAGTTTATGAAATTACCCGTTCCATAAAAACTTTAGATGCCCTGGGCATAGATTACAACCCTTGCCCATGGACTCAAGGGGTTTTATTCCACCCCAAAGACATTGTTATACGATTTTTGGACTGTTGGTAACAAAATGATCATCTCACAATTTCAATTGAGTGTGTTTTGGGAAAAAAGGATGTCAGGGAGGGGGGCTAGTTGCTCTTCAGCATGTTTGACTTTTAAAAGGAAACTGGAACTATACATTTCAAATCAAATGAGCCTCTTCTAAAGTTCACACGCCTAAATAATAATTATATTTGATTACTGAAGATATTTTTAAATGCTCTTTGGACTATTGCTTACAAAATGGCTGCCTTTAGTTTTGACTGAATGTGTTTGGTGGAAAGAGGATGTCAGGGAGGGGGGGCTATTTTTCCTCCATCACGTTAGTTTCTTAAAATGGAACTAGGACTACACATATCCAATCAAATGAGACTCCTCTAAAGTTCACAAGATCACCCCTTACATAAAAACTTTATATGCCCTTGGGGCATAACTTGCAACCCTTACCCTCACAATCTAGGGGATTCTGTCCATCCCAAAGGCCTTATTGTATGACCTTCTGGCTATTTTTGAACAAATTGTTATCTGAAATTTCTATCGGATACATTTGTGGAAAACATAACGTAGGGGGGGGGGAAGGGTAGCTACTCCCAACCACTTTGACACTTAAAAAGGGAACTAGAACATTTGATTTCTAATCAAATGAGCCCCCTCCAGGATTTGCTCCAAACCTTTCGACTACGCTAAACAAAATGGGTATCTCAAATTTTTGATTATATTTTTTTTGGGAATTGATGGGCGTGACAGGAGGGGAGGACTTGTTCCTCTCCAATCGTTTTTGACAATTAAAAAAGGCCCTTTCAATTTCCAATCGAATGAGCCTTTTTTGAAGTTTCTATGACAACAAATGGCCATCTCAAAATCTCTATCAGATGTACTTTGGGAAAATACGATGTGTACAGGGGGGGGGGGGGTATCCGCCCTCCAATTTCTGTTAACCTTAAAAAGGATACAAAAACTTTTGGTTACCAATCCAGTTCCCCTCGAGGTTTTTACGACCAGCCTTTGTGTAAAAACCTTATATGGTCCCAGGACATAACTTACAACCTTTGCCCCAAAGGTGGCGGGGGGGGGGGTTCCACCTCAAAGACATAATTTCTGTACCTTATAACTACGCTATCTCAAAATCTTGACTAAATGTTTTTGGGGAAATGGTGAGCGTCTGAGGTGGGTTAGTTCCCCTCCAATAGCTTTTGATGAGTATTAAAAGGGGCTTTAGGCCATTCAATCTTCAATAGAATGTGTCTTTTTCGAAGTTTCTACGACAACAAATGGTCACCTCAAAATTTCTATAAGTTGCATTTCAAGAAAAAATGAGGTTTGGGGGGGGGGGTATCTACCCTCCGATCGCTCTGAATCTTAAAAAGGACAGTTGAGCTTGTGATTACCAATCCAATGAGCCCCCCCCAAAGCTTATACGATTACCCTTTCTATATAAACCTTATATGCCCCCAGAGCATAACTTACAACCCTTACCCTGAAGACTGTAGAAGTCATTCCAATCACTTTCGACTATTAAAAACGACATTGGCCCTTTCAATTTCCAATCAAAGGAGCCCTTTTTGAAGACTGTACGCCACCTCTTTCGATACGAAGTGCATGTCTAAACAAAAAAATAAATAATGCGTTGTGCTCACATCACTCTTTACTTAGGCAGCACTATTGCGCTGCCTCTGATATTAAAACCAGAAGTAATTTCGCAGCCCTAAAATGCACGCAAACAAGTACAGAATAGTCTTTACCAGAGAGCAAAATCGTTAAATAATACCAGTTGCCTAAGCGAGAATGTCCTATGCAATAAGAAACAAATACATTATCCTACTGATTATGGAATCAAGGATTGCATTTCTTATAGTTAAAAGCCCCTCCTTTAAAAGAGTAAAAAATGCCTTTGTTTTAATCCGGTAAAGCGCATTGTTTCTATTTCAAATTAGGTTCTATAATCACTAATTGCAAAAGCAAACAAGAGACCTTAGTGACACATGTGGTATGAGGTAGAAAGAAAACAAAGCCAGCCAAAGGATGGAATAAACACAATCCCTTTTTTCTTGTCAAGAAGCTGTAATTTAGAAAAAAGTAATTCAAAATTTTTGTTTCAAATGAAGCTAGGTATCAAAAACGGAAAAATCATAATAAAATGCTGTGGCTTTATTTCTGCCACTCTAGCCCAAGAAGTGCACCAAATCGAAAGAAAACCTACAAAGTAAATCACTTTTGAACTTTCTTTTAATCCAGTAAAATAAATACTACGTCGTCTAAGCACCCACGCTCTTATTTTAAAATCCTCAGCAGCAACTTTCTTAAGGAATGGTCCACTTTTACCCTGTATATTTTATAGCATATTCATGAGAGATCATTTTAAAATTACACATTTCTAGACTTAATAAATACAACCGAAAATTAGATTTACGTTACTAAGATAACATAGTGTTTCCGCAGCCTTTGATCGGGTTCACCGACTAAAGTGTTGCGAGAAAGAGCCATCTTGATTTTGTTCCTGTGGCATTGATCAGATGTCGTGGTTGTCAAACCCTCAAACTTTAAAAATGGTATACTTGATATTTTTTTCGTTGAAAAAAAAAAAAAAATGAAACATTCCTTAAAGACGGTCTCAAAAAAAGCCACGTTCATGAAATCAACTTCATTCTCTATTTTTCTGACACCAAACCAATGCTATTAGCTTTAAAATTCACCCTGGATACAAACTAATCCTTGCTTTGCCCAAAACATAAAACTTAATATAATCCATGTGGTAATTTCAAAAATTGCAGCATATACTACCTTAAGTCAGCGAAACCTGGTCGTTTGAAGGGTCGGATGTCCAAAATATCGATGTTCTTTACTACAAATTCCTTCAATTTATTCTGAAGGTCAGGTAAACTAAAAGAGCTAGCACTGATATCATTCGTAATTAAGCAGAAAACGAGCAGCCCATATCGAATATCATCAAATGCAGACACCTACAGTAATTCAGCCAAGTACTACAACGCTATATCAAAGCAACACCTTAAACGTATTATGCTGCCGTAGTGGAGGAAGAGAGTCAGCCGTCAAAGAAAAACCTGGCTATCTACCATCAAGTCCAGTTTGAAGCCGCATGGCAGGTTTAAAAATTATGTCTGAGACAGTGATCAAGACTGTTCGTCAATCTTGAAGCATCGACTGTAGATAGGCTTTACTGTGGCAAAATATGTTACCAGGTCTCAAGCACCACAGCAAGCAGTGATTTTGCAGCTTGATACAAGTACAAATTAGTGAGTACATTTCCCTAAAATGTCGAAACAAATAAGAAGTAGACTAATTAGAAAAAGGATGTAGTTCCACATCCCTGGACCTGGAAAAGCTTTATGATTCCTGCCTACAAGTCACTCTTTGTGGCAGGGGATAAATCTCTCAAACAATGGAGCTTTCAAGTCTGCTAGCGACTATGCTTTAAAGTTCAGGGGTGTAAAATTTACTGATAAGAGTCTCTCCGCCTATAGGTACCCTCCTGCCAAATTTCAGGTGATAAAAAATGATCTTTGAGGGGTCTAGTGCCCACTTTGAGCATAAAATAATACATATAAGAAATTCACGTATGTTTAAATCTAATACAATTTAAATTTGTATGTTTGTGAAATAACGCGTTTCAAAAAGGACACGACAAGTCCACTTTTATGTTAAAACAAGAGCTAAGAGCTCATATGGCACTTGTGACGAGGCCAGAAGAGCCAAGAGCTCATATGGTGTGAGCTCTAACAAAATTCTAAGAATCAATAGATTGATTTAAAAGAAAAATCAGAGGCTTAATGCCGATCGGGATTTAAAATAAGAGCTCTGAGTCACGAGGTCCTTCTAAATATCAAAATTCATTAAGATCCGATCACTCACTCGTAAGTTATAAATACCTCATTTTTTCTAATTTTTCCTCTCCCTTTAGCCCCCCAGATGGTCGAATCTGGGAAAACGACTTTATCAAGTCAATTTGTGCAGCTCCCTGACAGTCAATTTGTGCAGACTTCTGCTTATTTTTCCCACCAAGTTTAATCCCGATCCCTCAACTCTAAGCGTTTTCCATGATTTTAGGTTTCCCCCCAAACTCCCCCCAATGTCACCAGATCCGGTCGGGATTTAAAATAAGAGCTTCGAGACACGATATCCTTCTAAATATCAAATTTCATTGAGATCCGATCACCCGTTTTCCAATTTTTCAGAATTAACCCTTCCCCCTCCAAGTACCCCAAAGAGATCAGATCCGTTCCGGTTATGTCAGTCATGTATCTAGGACTTGTGCTTATTTTCCCACCAAGTTCCATCCCGATCCCTCCACTCTAAGTGTTTTCCAAGATTTTAGGTTTCCCCCTACCAGCTCCCCCCCAATGTCACCAGATCCGGTCAGGATTTAAAATAAGAGCTCTGAGACACGATATCCTTCCAAACATCAAATTTCATTAAGATCTGATCAACCGTTCGTAAGTTAAAAATACTTCATTTTTTTATTTTTTTCGAATTAATTGGGCCCCCACTCCCCCCCCAGGTGGTCAAATCGGGAAAATGACTATTTCTAATTTAATCTGGTCCAGTCCCTGATACGCTTGCCAAATTTCATCGTCCTAGCTTACCTAGAAGTGCCTAAAGTAGCAAAACCGGGACCAACAGACCGACAGAATTTGCGAATGCTATATGTCACTTGGTTAATATCAAGTGCCATAAAAAATGATGGTGAAAGGTGGAGGAGTGTTCGATGGGGCATGATTTATGCTTCAAATCATAAGAATGAAAATCATTGCACAGTTTCGATTTCAACAAGCTGCAACTTGTCTACTTTTCCGCTCAAAAGGTGGAGATTGGAGTGGTGAAGGGACAACAGTTACACTTTAGTTCTCTATCACATGGATTGAAAATTCTTCTGAGATTCTAGCTGACACAAGTTCAAACCTCCCTACAGTTCTGCTGAAGAATCGGTGTTACAAGAGGCAGGGAGGAGTGTTGAAGGGATTAAAGACCCATGTCGTGAGACTGTCAATATCAGACTGAAAATATTTGCGCGGTTCCACTTAAAACAAGGTGCAACAGGTCTACCTTTCTGTTAGTTGGTGAAAAGGGCTGGTTTACTCAAGGTGTCATGGGCCCACTTTGTGCCTAAAATTATACAGATTAGAAATCATTGCAAGGTTTCTAGTTAAAAATAGTGCGGCATGCCTATATTTCCACTTAAAACTTTGAAGAGAAAGGAGTCGAAGCTATTTTACGGTCAAGGGCCTAATTTCATCTGTCAGCTATAAGAATTTAAAATTCTGAACGATTTTGGTTAAAACGGGTTGCGAGTTACCTGCCATTTCGCAATAAAAAAAATGGCAGGGGTAACGCAAGGGCTTCTGTTCTGTTCTCAGATCAAATCAATCAAGAATCATTCCATTACTCCAGATAAAATTAAGATGTAACACGCCTGCTCTTTCGTAAAGAAGTTGGCGATGATATTTGATGGGAATGGAACTACTTTATATATCTACTAGCATAGATCAAAATCTTTGCCTGATTCCGCTTCAAATAAAATGGGACGTGCCTGCTCTATTGCAAAAATTATTGTAGGGAAAGAGAGAATGACTGTTGGAGGGTCCACAACCTCACATTTTGAATCCAACCATACTGACTTTGAGACCACTGAATTATTCTGGTTCAAATAAGGTGCAACAGGCCTACTTTTCCACTAAAAACCTAGTCGAGGGATTGGAGAGTGTTGTTGGGAAGGCATGGCCTTACTTTAGTCCTCCAATTATGCAGACTGAAAATCCTTGTGAAATTTCGGCTCAAACAATGGACAACCAACCTACTTTTCTAATTTAAAAATTGGTTATAAAAGGAGGGATGGAAATATGGAGGGATCACACGCCCATTTTATGGCTCCGATAATTTAAATTGAAAACCTCTCAGCCGTTCTACTACAAACAAGATACAACAAGCCTGCCTTTCTGCAAAAAAAAAAAAAAAAAAAAAAAAAAAAAATGGTTAGGACATAGCAGAAAAGGAGGCTGTATTGGAGGGGTCATTGGCCCACTTTGAGCATGCTCAGAAAACTAACTGAACATTATTACATGATGTGCATGATTACAAAAAAACTTGAGTATACCAACTTTTTTGCTAAATGGTTTAAAGTGACTTTTCTGGGCCTGCGGGTGCTAAAGAAGTCATAAGCTCACTTTATTGCTTCAATCCTAACGAATGAAGTGGCTTTAGTTGCAGGCGGAAGTGGCTCTTCAATTATATGAATTGAAAAGGCCTGCACGACTGTGCTTCAAGCATGGTGCAACATGACTAACATTCTGGTAAACAGTTGGATGTAGGAGATGCAGGAGTGGTGGGCGAGGGCCACTGGTCCACTTTACATCTTAAATCACATAAGTCAAAAATTCTTGTGCTATTCTGGGTTTTAAGCATACCTTTTTGTCAAAAAGTTGGGATAAGTAGGACGGGTGTGGATGGGGAATGGCATATGGATCATGGGTCAACTTTTTGCCTTTATGCAAATAATGTCAGCTCATTTTTGAGCAGAGTTACTATCTTTTTTTCCTTTTTTTTTTGTATGTGTGTGAGCCATGAAAAAGAAATGGTTAATTTCTTCAAATTTTTGAAATGATACATCTCAGGAATCATTTTTTTTTTACAAAAAAACGACAGAAAATTCAGATAGCCTTCTCTGGCATAGACTATAGAACTCCACCTCTGCTCTCATGCTGCCAACTCTGGCTCATACCATCAAAGCAAAGCCCAACAAAAAGCTAAAACCATCTTTTTGAGCCGCAGGCATGGATTACTTGCAGCTTTCCAAAGCGTAATATCAAATCGGTTGCATAAGGAAAAAACAACAGGGCAAAAACTAAGGTATTGAACCCCCAACACAATAGAAACTACTTGTGAATCAGTCAAATCGATAACCTTTCGTTAGCAAATATAAATAGAACACATATCAGCAATATGGAACGAATCTGGTATTTCGGATGAAATAAAGTAATTTTTCGAAGAGCTGTAATACCATCAGCTGTTTACCCAATATCTCTCTAAAATTAACACATAAAATCTTTCAAAAGCCAAAATGCGACGCGACATAAATCCGTCGCACTCGACTTTGAATTGTTTTTCTCTTTTTCTGAACGTATCAGCTGATATATACATCAAAGGATATTTGATTTTCTTTTTCTTTTACCTTCAAATCACCTGGCATTTTTTCAGCCAATTTGGATACATATTCATGAACACTTGGATATAAATAAATGCTAGTAGTATGCCAAAGTTTGTCCATCTGTCTCTTTGCTGCCTCATTTACTCTCCTGAAAAGTGATGTAACAACGATTATCGTTCCTATAAATATATTTCACAAGCATAATTCCTTCATATTCATCACATTTTTGCTGAGGCAAAGATGCCACGTGTCAGATACAGCTAAGACGCAAAAGCATCTATACCGGAACATTATTTTAAGTCCGACATAATACTGAGACGTAATAATAGAATTCCCGTGATTTTATCACAAATCTACCCATTTGTGGACTAACTATAAAGTATGAACAAAAAAACTTAACAAATCAGAGAAGGATAAGTGTGAGTCAAACCAGGAGCATTTTGAAGAAAAAGTTTAGTACGTTTAAAACTCACACCCAAGGCTTTAACCGTCGGCGTATGATGGGGGGGGACTTATTACTTTTAATTGGAAAACCTTTAACAAATTATATATATTTGAATCTACAGAGAAAAAAGAAGCGGCTTTAAGTAAAAAAAAAAGTAGAAGGCGTTTAACTTATACTGCAATTAAAAATACTATTTTTGGTTTGAATGTTTTCATTTTGATCTTTAAATGCTTACTTCCATCAGAGCATTTTACGAATTAGAAAGTTAAAAATAAGTCCTTTAAACTATCCAACAAGGTAGGCTCAACATTTCTGGTTACTAACACCCTCATCAGTAGATATTTTTTCGTACCGCCAAATATTGATCACAGGCCTCTTATTAAATAAAAGATTTTGGTGATTACAACAATAGAACAAAAATTCAAAAGAAAATACGATGTACTGTGTTCTTATTGGTTTTTCTTCAGGCCTTCCTTTATGATGGTAGTGGCTTAAGCTACGATACATGCACATTGATAACTTTGCAGGATCAGAACACATATAAGAACAAACTAATTCAACTTTGATTTGACGTTTTTCATAGCTTTTTGAAAGTGCCCTGAAACATATCCTAAAAGTTTTTATTTGATTCTCTAAGCCATTCCAGGGATATTGCTGATACGCCCTTTTGACAATCTACATGCACAATGTAAGTTTTTATTTGGCTAAAAATCCCCTTCAACATCCCCGGGAAGTTTTACCTTAGTGCCCTTAGCCTTAGTAATAGCAGTAGTTGTAGCGGTAGCAGTAGTAGTGCCAGTAGTAGTAGTAGAAATAGTATGCACATAGTGCCTATTCATTAGGTCAACATTCCCCTCAACACACAATGAAAGTTTCAACTGAATACTCTCAGCTGTTAACATGCTGACATACTCATACTGATATTAGATGTTACTGATGCGCTCTTCCGATAACATGGATGCACAGACTTTTTTTTAGTTAGTTCGACATCCCCTGCGTAATCATTCCCTGCAGGCGTCCTCTTAATACCCTTAGCCTCAGATATAGCTGTGGTCATAGAAGTAGTATTATATGCACATACTCACTTTTGTTTAGTTTAACATCCCCCTCAACATGCCTTGAAAGTGCCAACTTAATACTCTAATACTCATCTCCTTTTAAAGGAGATGTTCCTGACATTTTGCTGATGCGCCGTTTAAACAACCTGCATACGCACAGTGTGTTTTGATTTAGTTCAGCATCTCCTCAACATTCCCTGACGATCTTACCTTAATACCCTTAGCCATTAGTAGCAGTGTAGAAGTAGTAGCAGTAATAGTGACATGAGCATAGCACCTTTTGGTTATTTTAACATCCCCCTAAACGCACCCGACAGTTTCAATTTAATACTCAAAGCCATTCCCAAGATATTGCTTAAACGTCCTTTTGATAACCTATATGCACATAATGTGTTTTGATTTTGTTCACCGTTCCCTGAAAGTTTTACTTTAATACCCTTAGCCTCAGTAGTAGTAGCAGTAGTAACTGCAGTAGTGATAGCATACACATAGATCCTTTTGCTTCGTTCTACATTCCCCTCAACTTGTCCTGAAATGTTCAACTTAATACCCAAGGCCGTTCCTGGGATATTGCTGATAGGTCCTTTTGGCTAACTACATGCACATGGTGTGTTTCAAGGAACAACCCCTCAACAAACCCTGACATTTTCATGTTAATACCCTTAGCCTAAGTGGTAGAATATTAACAGTAGAAATAGTAGTAGAAGTAGTAGTAGTATATACCTAGTGCCTTTTGGCTATTTTGACATCCCCTCAACGTTCCTTGAAAGTTTTAACTTAATGCTCTAAGCCGTTCCTAAGATATCGCTGATACACCGTTTAAACAGGCTGCACACACATTGTGTTTTGTTTTAGTTCGACATATCCCTCAATTTTTCCTAAAAATTCATCTTAATACCCTTAGCCCTAGTAGTAGTAGCAGTATTAGCAGCATTGGTAGTATTAGCATGCACATAGTACAGCCAAAATACTCTATTTCTTTTTAATTTACTTTACTCACTGTCTTGATTAAAAGTTAGTCATTACTGATACATTTCTATATGTTCAACTTAGTTATAACATCCACAAAATAAAATACCAAAGACCAAAGAAACAAAATTCCTGTGTAGATACAATTTAACTTTAAAGTTTAGTACATTTTTGAATATTAGTTTTTGTTTCACACGGTGGTTCTTTAATATCGTTTTTGACATTCTGGCGTTTTTAAGTATTACTTTTTTAAATTAATCGTTTTTTTGTTTTTCAGTGCTGAGAATGGACCACGAATATTGGTCAGAAAAAATTTGTTATTTCTTTGCATATTATTTGTTTTATCCTATTGCCCTTTATTTTTTATTTTAGGTTTTTCTTATTCAGTTCAGATTGGGTTACTGGGTTCAAATCCCCCCACCCCCGCCATAGTATTTTCGTCCGACTCAAAAAAACATAGAAAACTACAAGGAAACATATTTTGGATATGTCTTTAAAAAATTCCCCCCCCCTCCCCCAAGCAAAAATCCTGGATACACTCTAGGCTTTAAGACTGCCCAAAAAGACGTTTTTGTTTTACCTAATATGTAAAACATATTGATAGCACATAGCACTACTTGCAGCTTAAATTTAGGATAGCATATGTTGCTCTCTTAAACTTTCATTTCTTTACTTACGGATGACAATGTCCAACGCTGACAGTAACAATGCCACCAAATAAATCAAGGTATCGCTTGTTGTTTTGGTCAAATAGCCATTGCATATAACCCTACAAAATCGACTGCGTTAGGAATTTAAGGTAAGAGCTATAGATCCTTAATTCTAGATAGAAATTTCATTTTTAGTCATCAATAGCTTTAAACTGATAATTCCAAGCAGCTCCACTTTAATTCATTAAGCTACTCCATAATTCTAACAGAAAAAAACTTCACATCTTAAAGCCATACTTTCTGTAATGTTTACAGTTTATAAACATCATTGATTACAAGCCACAATTTAAATACTGAAACAGTTTTCTAGGTTAAAATACCAACAACTTGTTCATAGACAATGCAAAAGAATACCATTTTTGTTGATAATAATTTGATTTCCAAAGCGTTTGTTCCATATACAAGGGTCAGCATTGTCACTCCCTGAAAAGAACCGCCTATTGCAATGAAATGAACTGGGTTAATCTAATAGTTAATTCTAGTGAAATTGTGACATTTTCAACAAATTATGAAGTATGATAACAGTCCCTGCTGTGACTGTTCTGACCAGAACTATTCCAACAAGGTTACTCATGTTAATGGCTAACCAAACAACCATTACCTCCCCCCCCCTCATGACTACTCAAACCAGTAATCACTTATAGTAATCAATAGGCCTACTAACTGATACTATTAGCAGAACAAGTTAGATAACACTACTATTATTGATATATATATATATATATATATATATATATATATATATATATATATATATATATATATATATATATATATATATATATATATATATATATATATATAAACTGAGTAAATTAAAAACGAACAAAAAAATTGTATCTAAAGATGAAGTTTTAACATGAAGAGTAAAGATCAAATTTAAAACTTAAACTAAACCAACTATTATTTCCATCAATATGTTTAGTTTTTAATAAACCACAAATGGCAGGGAATCTGAGAAATTGCAAACCCATCCTTGCACAATGTGTTTCTGTTGATTGAAGCTTGGTTCTTTTGTTTATTGCAATTTGTGTTTGTTTTAGGTTTCCCAGCTTTGTTATAAGTAATGTTAAGTATAATAATGATTTTAGGTTTTATGTTTTACTTAAGCCAATTTCTGGCAGTTCAATTTTAATGTTACTCTTTGCTTTCTATGAAAAAAACCTTTTGTCAATTTAATCTATAGGGAAAAAAGAACACGAGTGTCTGAGACACCTAATCACAGCCAAATGTTTAATAAAAGCCTTGAAATGAAAAAACTTTCACAACACATATTTTACACATTTAAATATATATAACACCAACCATATTTTAAACAAATGTTTGTGTGTCTGAAGAATTTTTGTTTAAATATTAAAACTTTGGGAAAACGAAATTCATCTAATAAACCACAACACACATACCTGATGAATAAGCACAGGTTGCTTATAAAAGGTAACCAAAGATGGCGTTAAATTTCGCTTCCTGACATTCAAAACATCTTCATATGTAGGACCCTAAAAAAAGTCATATTTAAATAAAATCAACCAAGTCTTGAAATAGGTTTGCAAAATATAACATAGAAGGGTAATTTTGTCTTTCTTATGCAACTTTCTAATTATAATTATAAAGACAAATTATCTTATTTAACTTTTTTTTTAAAATGTGTTTTGAGGCCTGTCTTTTTTACTCAGGAATCATGCTGGAAGGATTCAGATTATAACAGCCAAGGCAATTTTACAAGGTGATAATCTCTCAAGTCAAATAGTAATACATAGAGCAACACTAAATCATGTCTATATATAGTTCTAATTATATCAAAGGGTAGTTTCATACAAAGGGGCAGGGTTAAATCCCTACCAGATTGGTTTGAAGGGCCAATGTTACAAACAATTGGACATTTTCAGGAAACTACCATGCTACCTCCCCTTCTCCCAAAAACAGCCTTATTGAATGGACTTCCATCAGAAACAGTTGCAACTATCACAGTCCAGTCTTCCAAAAGTAGTTTAGCCTCTACAGATTTCCACACTAGGTCTTATCACAATCCATTTTGAGAATATTTTTTATTTTTTTTGTATTAGTTGCTTTGAGACCTGTATGCTTTCATAGTATGTTATTTTTCATAGATTTGTATATGTATATTATGTTGTCAGCATTGTCATAATTTTTTTTTTTTTATAATGTTTAGTGTGACAAGCTTGATAAAGCTTACATAATTTGGTATTAATAAATAAATAAATAAACAGGGTGACACAGGAACATGTGCCTCCTTCCCAGTAATTCAAAGGCTGTACTAATTACAGAAGAATATGGGCAAAATACAACAATTAGAGATCCAAATTCCTTTGGTGTCCCTATCCCCTCCAAAAAAAAAAAATTTTGTATACATCCCTCTCAAAAGAGATTGGAGGGCAAGCATCCCTCCTCCTAAGCCCATTCATTTTCCAAACACATCCAGTTAAAATTTTGAGACAGCCATTTTGCTCAGCATAGTAGAACAGTCCAGTAACTATGTCTCTAAAGATATTGAGTATATCAGTCACCCACAATTATGTAATTACCCCATTATGCTTTAAACCTGTTCCTTTGAAACTAAATCAAAAGGTACTTTGTGTATCGTTGCCAATAAGACACTTCAGAAATATATCAAGAACAACTGGGGATATTAAATCAAATTTTTGGGGCTACTACTATTACTACTTCTGTTCAAACAATTTAAATAACTCAAAAGAGTGTAAGTGTATCAATGTTATAAAAGAGCATAGATAAAATTTGGGAATTATGTTATGTTTTATTTTTCAGGTCAACTTGAGGATATATAGAATTAAATCAAACAATACTATTTGTGTCAAGATTAACTATTGGTGAAAGAGTTTCTCTAACATACAAGTAGCAAGCCAAGCTACAGATTCTTATAGAAAAAAAAATATAAACATTTTTTCACAAAAAAACTATGTTAATAACAAACAGAAATTAATTTAGAAAGCTTTTTCCACTAACAAGTTTTTTAAGGAAAATTAAAGAGCTCTATTAAGCCAAAACTGGGCAGAAGTGAAGTCAAATAATCTTCTGAGCATAAAACTATCACAAATGACCATCAATAAATAAATGAAACCCAAAAAAAAGCAGAAATTACAATAAATAACCAAGTCAAACTTAAGAAAAGCAAAAATTAAGATGGGTAGGACTGACCATCTCTATGCCTTCTCAAGACCAGAACATAACTTGCACTTTACTGAAAACAAAATATATTTTAAATGTTCTCATATTTTCCTACTTAATAAATACAAATACTAAAACTTAAAGGAATGAATAGCAGTATATGTATAATAAAGTGACAATCCATAGTCATTTGTGATTTTTTCAGTAAAGTGAAAATTACTCCTACTCCTAAATCAGCCCTACTCCTGATTATTTTTTGCTTGTTTTGAGTTTGACTTAGTTATTTATTATAAGTTCTGTTTCTTTTGGGTTTCATTTATCTACTGATGGTGATTTGTGGTAATTTTATGCTTGGAAGATTATTTGATTATGTTTTTGGTAATTTTTTGATTTAATAGAGCTCTTTATTTTCTCTAAAAAACTTGTATATAAATTTTTTTTTCTTAATTAATTTAAACAAAAGGCCAAAAATTTAAACAGCATGAAATAAAACAGCAAACATTACAAATTTTTCCTTTCCATGAGGTTTTTGATAATACTTCCATGAGGTCTCAGTTGCATCTTAACAAGAAAAGCATGCAAGTAGGGACCTGATCATTATAAGCAAAATTGAAATTATTTTAGTAGTTAACTAGGTTTAAACTCAAATAATTCATGTACAGGTCTTTTCTCCTCTCTATTAAGCATAAAGCCCATAAAAGTTACAATTTCCAAACCCAACCACTTTCCAAAGTGAAAAAACTAAAAACTAGAATTTACTTTTGCTACATTTGGAAAGAGCTCTGAATTGGGAAAACAAACAGCATTTTCCTTTTCTATGGCCATCTGATTTCTATCCTAAAAGGATGTCTGGCTTTACTTTAACCCATCCAGATTTACCTGGTACACTAGGGGTTTGAAATCCAATGATGGCATTTTTATGGTACTCATTGCTCTTCTCAGGACAAAAGAACTCATCTTTTTGGATTATTCCGCGTTACTTTTGTTTAAAGTTTCTGCCAAAATAAATTAGTCGTGCGCTTGATAGTAAAGTATCTTTCTATAGATGGCGAGGAAACAGTGCGTTCAGTTTTTCAGCAGGGGTCAATGGTGCTTATCCATCTTATGCTAAGTTCACACGCATAGGATTTTGTAAAAATCCTATAGCGAAACCCTTAAAGGTTCGCAAAGAAAAGTGTTCACACGTAAAGAAGCATCTGTATGCATAGGGTAAGCACGTAATTATTGTCGAAAATATTTTTGAGGGTGGAATATTTGAAAAGTTCAGACATGGATTCGAATTTGGAAGATTTGGCGGTTGGTTAGCCTGATTCAATTTGTGTGGCCAGAAGTATAATTGCAAGATTGCATAATGTGGATTTCATTTGTCTTCTTATAGTCATTCCATTCAGGTTACCCTGGATGTTTTTCATTGTGACAGATTGTTGTAGCCTAATGCTCTGCTGAAAAAGGAAAATATTTTAATTAGGCTACATAGGATGGGAAAATTTCAGTAGGCTAATGAATTAAAAGTCCTAAACTAGCCAGGGAAGTGTTTATTCCACTAAAAAAATCATCATCTATCTATTTTGCCCCCTTTAGCCTGTACCCAGTTCCTGATTGCCATTTAAATTTAATTTTTTCTGTTACTCATTTCTTATCCATATTGCTGAGGGATCATAGCTAAGCACTAGAGAAGTCATTGTTAAATATCTTTTGATTAAGTATATATAGCTTGTTGCTACTTGTTTTGATAAAATTCTAGTTAATTGACTTCTTGCTATCTTGGAAAGGGTTTAGGTTAGGAAAATGAAACTTTCAGGGATTGGTACAGGCTACAGTATGTCCTGGGAAGGTATTTTCAAGGGTAAAACTGGTGCAAACAGTATTACTGGCTTTCATATAAAGTGAATATACAACTCAATGCCTTTCTTTGTGCTCTTTAAAAATATAATAATTGCTTCTACTGCCAATTCAGATTAAAGCACTTTTTACCTCTTAAAAATGACTTATATATGGGGTCATTACAAATCTGTAATAGCTTAGAAACAAATTTGGGCTATGTATTTGCACATCAGGGGAGTGGGGGTAAAGCATAGCATATATTAAATATGTAAACTAACCATTGCTGTATTTTTTTTTTAATTTTTTTTTAATGTGTTTGTGCACATTGAATTTTAATTAGAAGAGAAATCACCAGTGCAACAGCACAAACACACAAAAAACAGCAATGGTTAGTTTACATATTTAATATATGATTTGCTTTACCCCCACCCCCCTGATGTGCAAATATATAGCCCAAATTTGTTTCTAAACTATTACAGATTTGTAATGACCCCACATGTAGGTCATTTTTAAGAGGTCAAAAAGTACTTAAATCTGAATTGCAGTAGAAGTGATTATTATATTTGTAAACTGCATTAAAAAAATGCATCGAGTGGTATATTCACTTTATATGAAAGCCAGTAATACTGTTTGCATCAGTTTTAACTTTTCAAGTACCTATCTCCACTCCTTCTCCATCTAGAGGGCCCTGACCTTTGATGACCTTTAAAAATATGTGTATTATAAAACTGAAACCTTGCAAGATAGATCTTCTGCTTAATTGAAGTATAACAAAATTGTTTTCAGCTTCATAACTTTGCTCAATCCCATTTTATACTGTTTTAAAGATATGCAAATACATTTCCTAAATTTTGAAAGAAAAACATTAATATGGCTCAAAATTCTACTCAAATAACAGGAATTGCATTTTCAGAAGTAAAGGCAGACAGAAGCAACTAGTAACTGAAACTTAATGCGAAATGTTGTTTTTCAAAATTCCAATAGATATAGACCTGTCATGTAGGCAAATTTCAGGGCCCTCTAGAGGGAGAAGGGGTGGAGTTGGGTACATTAAAATACCTTCCCAGTACATACTTTAGCCTGTAGACCCATCCCTGAAAGTTTCACTTTCCTGACCTAAACCCTTTCTAAGATAGCAAGAAGTCAATTAACTAGAATTTTACCCTTATTTTTTCTAAGTAGACAATGTTTGATGTGTTCTAAGCCAAAAAAGGACCTGTAGGCCTATTGAAGAAATTATTGTAAAAAAAAGAGATTCTTTATAATTTACATAATAATTATAGCTAATACATTCTACATGCAGCCCTACTTCACTTTACACTCAACCTTCCTAATATAGAAATATATTGCTGAAATTACATATTTTCCATTGATTCTTCCAATCAGTCCCTCAACCCTAGTTCCTGTTAATTGAAGCAACTGTGAAAAAACAAGAACTGGAAAAAAGTAACAGGTGGCACAGTACCCTGGAAATATATAATTCTGGCTATATATTTGCACATTAGACAGGTTATGTGTAATTTTTTTGTTCTTCATATTTTTGACATACAACTAAAGTGAACATGCCACTGACACCTTTTTATGCTCTTTACAAATATAATAATTGCTTTGATTGTAAATTCAAATTTAAATACTTTTTGACCTAACCTAAATAATTTTGGCACTGACAAAACATAGCAAATTATTTTGTCAAAAACAAACAAATATACATACTTTAGTTGAAAATTCAACACCAAGAAAGAAGAAAACAGCATAATATTGTAAAATTTATTTATCAACTTAATTGTGGATAATCAGTGCTTTTGGATTATATGACATTTAAAAAAAATGGATTTATGATGAAACAGTTAGTTGGAGACCAAGGTTTTAAAGTTTGAGACCAATGTGTTAATTCTTTTTATGCCCAAAAACTAAAATATTTGGTCAGTTTCAAAAGCTCAAAAGTGCAAAAAATTTGAATTTTCAAAAGAAGCAATTATTATATTCATAAAGAACATAAAAAAACAAGTGGTATGTTCACTTTATTTGTAAGTCAAAAATATGAAAACAACAGAAAATTTACCAATTATTAGTATAGAGCCACATGATTTTTCCCCTGGGTACATAGACTAAGTGGAAGGTCACTTGTACCTGATGCTGTTTCTACCGTTTTTAGTTGGATAGAAAACAAAACAAACAAAGTTCCTATTGAAAAGAAAAGAGCCCATAATTGAGATTGAATTGTCAAAGTTTGGAGGTTTGCCCCTTCAGTCTGTTTAAAGAAAACATATTCATAATTGAAGGTTTGTTCATTTCAATCTTAAAGGTAACCTATGTTTGTGACACTCCATTAAATGTTTGTAAAGGGACACTTTTATTTATTCATTTGTCTTGTCTGTTTTCTACAAGATTGTTTTTTAATCTTTAAATTGATATGCATTTCTTACAAATTAATTAGTCATACCAGAGTTCCATTTATGAGTTTTTGACCTACTTTTTAATCCCTGGTCTCAAAATTTCATATAAATTTGTTGAAGCTAGGACACAAGGTGAGGGGAATTTTCAAAGGGGTATTTATTTGCGAGAGGGTATTTTGGGACGGGATATGGCCCTATGGGTGGGACAATAACCAGAGGGAAATACTGCAAGAAATGATGCACCAACAATGCAAGACACTTATATTATCTAATTAATTAGTTCTACGTCTATATGTTACCGAGCCAGAATTTATGATGCTACTTAAGCTTTTTTTTGGTGAAGAATCTAGAGTTGCAAAAAAAAGCGATATTGTTCTTGTTTCGAGGATTTTCAACTGGCTTTACCGACATTCATGTTTTCAAACAGTTCGTGGTAACGAACTGTAAGAATTGCATTTTAATGCTGATTTTAAACATATAAGTTTCATCAAGTTAAGTTCTACCCGTCAAAAGTTACGAGCCTGGGTAAATATAACTTATTTTAGAAAATAGGGAAACACCCCTAAAAGTCATAGAATCTTCACGATAGTGACACCATCAGATTCAACGTATCAGAGAACACTACTGTTATCCAGTGGTCTTAGAATTTTACGACAGGGCTCATTCTAACGAAAATTAAAAGTTCTAGTGCCCTTTTTATGTGACCAAAAAAATTGGAGGGCGCCTTGGCCCACTCCAACGCACAATTTTCCCCAAAGTCACCGGATCAAAATTATGATATAGTGATTCTGTTCAATTTAGACGAAAATCTAATAACTAATTCCTTTAGGACGACTTAATCCCCCACAGTCCCCTGGGGAGGGGCTGCAAGTTACGAAGCTTTGACTATTGTTTACATATAGTAATGGTCATTATGAAGTGTACAGACTTTGTCGGAGGGACTTTTTTGCGCTGGGGTGGGAGGAGGTTGCGTGGGAAAATCTTTCCATGGAGGAATTAATCCTGAGGGCCGAGAATTTCCATGAAGGGGGCGCAGGGTTTTCTAGCATTATTTAAAAAAATGAGAAACTAAAAACTTTTCTTCTCGCGGAAGTAATTATTAGCATTAATACTCAAAACGAACATAAAATATTATGTTTATAAGGGGGCTCGTCTTCTCCACAATACCTTGCTCTTTACGCTAAAGTATTTTTTAGCAATTTCAACTATTTATTCTACGGCCTTTGTGATTCTGAGGTCATTCTTAAAGATTTGGAGAAAAGTTCAAGCTTCAGTGTAAAGAGTGAGGTATTGACAAGGGGGCAAGCAATCTCATATACGTAATAAAAATACACAAATATAGAAGTTCGTTACATAAGTTAGTTCGCAAGATACGTATATTTATTGCTAACAAAAACGTTCGTACAAAAAATATAAAAAAATCTAGTTGCATTTTTAAGTAGCAAAAATTGGAGGGCAACTAGGCCCCTTGTCCCACCTCTTTCTTATCGACATCATCCGATTGAAACTATGAGAAAGCCATTTAGTAAAAAAAAATTAATACACAAATTTCGTTTTAATTGTTCATGCGCTGTGAGCCAAAATCAAAACATATATGAATTTAAAAACGTTCATAAATTAAAAAAAAAACAGTTTTTTTTTTAACTGCAAGTAAGGTGCGATTTTAAAACTTAAAAAGAACAGAAATTATTCTGTATATGAAAGGGGTTGACCCTTCGCAACGCCACGCTCTTTATTTATCAAATAGATAGTGTTGCCACTATCTATTTGATAAAACACAGAAAACTCGCAAGACTAATCTAATCTTCATCATGATATCTCTGTTATAATAACCAAAGCAGCTAAAAGTAATTCACTAATTATTATTAATACATCAGATTATGACAAGGAAATTCAATCAAATTTTAATGACAAAACCACATATGCAGTAATAACTCATGATCGTAATGATAAGTTTGCTGATTAGTTTGCTGATAAGTAACTGGACTAAAAACCATAAGAAAAAAAGGCGGAATCACTTCCTTTATGGTTGACCAAAATTATAATAAATTACAGAAATTGCAATAAATAACCCAATCAAACTTTAAACATGCAGATACTCCCACAAAGAGGGGTAGGGCTAACGCCCCGTTCACTGGAAGATGCAGAAGGAACTGGGAGGATACCCCCCTATTTTTCTGGTGCCCTAGTTCCTCGTTTTTTTTTATTTTTTTATCTTTATTTAAAATAAATGTGTCTATTTGGTCAATTACTGGTGCTTTTGTCATTTTGCCTACCCCCATGTTTTGCTCAAGATCCACCTTTTTGAAACAAGGGCCGGCTTATATCCGGTAGAGATATTATTGAAAGTCAGCTAGCGGCTCATTTCTCTGCTTTGAGAAACCCACTGTTGCATTTAATTTTCGAGCACCTTCTGATCTGGCTTGTCGTCTCTTAGCCCTCGCTTGTCGAAATCACCAAGAATTGAGATGTCTTCAAAATATGTATGATAGTCTCTGCCCCACAAGGCAGTTCCTCGTCAGACCCAGATAATATTCCTACTAGGGTTATCAAGTTCTTTCAGCAATTGCCTCACCCTCAAATGAGCCTGTTGAAACTTCTCTTGATCTTGGTATTTATTGTCCCATCATTTGGATGGCTACTTTCCAGAAAAATTGCTCAGTATAGCCTCTTTCGTGAGGAGGCCAGACAAGTGGTAAAGTTTGCAAATCCACCTGCTATTAAACCCCTCTTAAATCTTCAGTCTCTTTATGTCCTTGCATATTCTTCATTTACTTTTTCATGGTTACTTAGGACTCTTTTAATTGTGTTTGAGCCTCCTGCTTTTGTATGTTCAAGCTCTTCATATTACCTTCGTTGTTTTGGTAATTTTTGAGTTTCTGCCACACCTTGTTTTCGGTCTGATTTTATTCCTCTGGTTGTAGCTTTAAAAATATGGATTAGATTGACAGCTAAAGTAAAACAGTTCAAAATAGGGATGATACCTTTTTATTGACAGTGAATAGATATAAAATTATTTAACTGGATATTTCGAACACATATACAGTGTTCATCATCAGCAGTAAAACTGTTGATTTTACTGAACACTGTCAGTTTTACTGCTGATGATGAACGCTGTGTATGTGTTCGAAATATCCAGTTAAATAATTTTATATCTATTCACTGTCAATAAAAAGGTATCATCCCTATTTTGAACTGTTTTACTTTCGTCATGGAAAGGCAGTGTGGTCTTCGAAGTTATCTAGATTGACAGCTGTTGCTCAGAGCTGTCACATTTAAACGTCTGGAGTTAGATTTTTTTAAAGTTAGTTTTAATTTATAAATTGTTAGAAATATATTCTATCATTTTATTTTTTTCCATGTTCAGAATGTTTTTTTCTTTAAGTGTTTTTGTTACAACTGTGATTGATTTTTTTTAGTTGGTAACAGAAAATATACAATAGTTGAAAACGCCTTGTGAATGATTTAATATTGATTAATTTTAAACTTTAACTTGTTATATGGGATCATTTTCTTTGTACATTTTTTTTTCCAAGTCTGGAGTATACCACTTCAACAGATTTCAGTTGTGGATTTTGTCTTTTTTTGAAGGAATACTCTTTTCTTCTGTCACTTCTTCTTATTTTCTTTTTCCTTTTTTCAGTAGATATTTATACATTTAATGAAAAAGTAATCTGATATGGTGAAGAAATAATAACTGTTATCTTAAATAATAAATGCTAGCTTAAAGAGTGAGGTACTGAGAAGGGGGCAACTCCCTTATATACGAAATAATAACCAAAAGATAAATTCCGAAGAAATTACAGTTCAAACAGCTAGTAGTAGTAGCAGTAGATGGTCCTGCCCATTGGTAAATATTCTACCTGTATTTTTGAATGTTGGTAAAATATTTTGAAACCCATATCTGCTTCATTTTTTTGTTTTCAGTTTCAATTTGGGATGCTCACTTTTGCAAGTAAGAGGAAATTTCCATAATATAATTATTTGCAGGGGGGAGATAATTTAAACGGAGAAATTACCCGTTGGGAGAGGGGAATAACAAAAGACAAGAACAACCAGGAATTATTTCAAGAATGTGAAATTATACTAAATGAATATTTGGGCACTCCCGCCTTGTATGGAAGGCGTAGAAAGGTTGGAAACTGCATCTTGTATGGAATTCGCTGGTACTTAAGAGTCCGCAGTAGGGGGTATAGCTTCGTTTGCCCTTGCTCTTTCTCCGGGTCGGGGACACAAAATTAACAAAATTCAAGTGTAAATATTTTTTGCAACATATCAGTGTGATGTAGCCATCCTTCCAACCTGGACAAAATTCTCCTTAAGCCAAAATTGTCTGTTTTTGCATTACTGTAAGCTGTAAGCTTACGGATGGCAATTCAGTTTTGCCATCTGTAAGCCTCCAAAAGGTCTCTGTTTCATTTACAAATTACTTAAAACTTAACAGACTGCTTAAACTAAAAGTTCTGTTAAGCAAAAGTTTTTACAGGTACAATTGAAAGGAATGGATCTAAAACAAAGAAATTAGGAATGACATTAACTTTTATATCCTTTTTACTCAAGAAAGTGAGACCAAAGCGCACTTTGTGTTCAATTTGTTGTTTGAAATCGGTTCAGTTGAACGAGTGGGTTATTAAAACTAAAACGGTTGCTATAGCTATATTTATATCACAAAATAAATCCTGGAAGTTTAGGCAATGTTAAATTTTTATCTCTTATAAAAAATATAAATCATTAAAAACAAATTATTATGTTTTGATTCAAGTGAAAATATGAATATAGCCCTTAGGCGGTTGAAGGGGTACCATCATCCTTGCCTGTGTTAGTTTATATTCGTCTTAGGCTTAGTAAAGCATAAAATATACTTTCTACTCCCTTTAAGTTTTATGTTCGCCGTTTATCCCTTAAAAGAAAACTTTTACTTAAAGTCGGTTCTTTTCTTCTAAAATTTACTTTATACACAAAAGTAGTCACAATGTTGGCTAATAATCTCCGCTAGCAATGTTTGCTTGTACTTGCTTTTGGATACAAGCTGCTTGATCTTTTGTGAATAAAAAAAAAAAAACGAAATTTGCATATTAATTTTTTTGCTAAATGGCTTTCTCATAGTTTTGATCGGAAGATCTTGGTAAGAAAAGGTAGGGGAAAAGGCCTAGTTGCCCTCCAAGTTTTGGCTACTTTAAACTTCAACTAGATTTTTTTATTTTTTGTCCGAATGTTTTTGTTATTAACGAACATACCTTATTATAACGAACTTCTATATTTATGTATTTTCATTACGTATATGAGGGGGTTTGCCCAATCGTCAATACCTGGCTCTTTACACTAAAGCATCAATTTCATAAGAATGACCCCTGGATTACAAAGGGCGTAGAATAAATGATTGAAATTACTAAAAATACTTTAGCGTAAAGAGCAAGGTATTGCGGATTTGTTGTTTGTTTTAGGTTTTAATGCTATCCATTATTTCTAGGGGAAAGTTTTATTTATTTATCATTTTTTTTAAATAATGCTAGAAAATCCTGCAGGCCTTTCATGTAAATTTTCTTCTCTCATGATAAATTCCTCCATGGAAAGATTCTTCCACGTAACGTCCGCCCCACTCCCATCCCCTTCGCAAAAAAGTCCCCCTGACAACCTTTATAAACTTCTTAATAGCCATTACTATGTGTAAACAATGGTCAAGTCTTCCCCAAAGACATAGTTATTAAGTCTTAAACTAGGCTGAACAGAATGGCTATCTCAAAATTTTGATCCGGTGTCTTTGGGGAAAAATTTGTGAGGGAGGGGGCCTAGGTGTCTTCCAATTTTTTGGTTCACTTAAAAAGGGCACTAGAACTTTTAATTTTCGTTCAAATGAGCCCTCCAGAGACATTCTAGGACCACTGGGTCCGACAAAATCACCCTGAAAAAAAACCGAATAAACACGCATCTGTAATCTGTCTTTTGGAAAAAAAAAACAATAACAAAATCCCACATCTCTCTAGATGGGAGTTTGAACCTTCTACAGTAGGGTTTTCTGACACGCTGAATCTGATGGTGTGGTTTTCGTTAAGATTCTATGGCATTTAGGAAGTGTTTCCCCTATTTTCTAAAATATCGCAAATTTTTTCAGACTCGTAACTTTTGATGGGTAAGACTAAACCTTATGAAACTTATATATTTAAAATCAGCATTAAAATGAAATCCTTTTGTTGCAACTATTGATATCAAAATTCCATTTTTTAGAGTTTCGGTTACTATTGAGCCGGGTCGCTCGTTGCTACAGTTAGTTACCATGAACTGTTTGATTTTTAAGTTATAATAAAACAAAGATAGTTTATGTTTTTGGCTTTTGGAAGCTATGAAATAAAAAAAAAACAAGTTTTTTCAAAACGGAAAGTAAGGAAAAACATTAAAACTTAGATTATAAACAACAAAGAGAGATAAAACTCCACAAAAAAAGGAAAAAAACTTAGACTAATGTTTTTTTAGAGTTTTGGTTACTATTGAGCCAGGTCGCTCCTTACTACAGTTCTTTACCACAAAATGTTTGATAATATAGCGATGTCAGTATTTCTTAGAATAATATTCCCGATGTCAGTAATTTTTAGATATCAGTTGACTTTTTTTCAGTCTTCACTCTTTTGATCCAGGTCTTTATTTGCCAACCTTGTTTCTTCTTCCAAAGAGTAAGCGCTTCAGCATTTGCTTGGTAAGGGCATTGTCTGTATTTTTTTTTTTTATTTGAATGGCCATCATACATAGAAGGAAAACACAAAATATAAGACAAAACAAAAAAAGAAAATATTCATTAAGCATGTCAATACGTTCACCGCCAAAAATTCTTCCTCGGTTGTACAAAAACTGTGGACTGAGAATATTTTCTACACAGAGCTTCTGCATTCCAACAGCTTGAAATTTCAATTAGAAATGTCAATATTTGAACTTATCAACGACTTCTAAATGAGTACTCTCCAGAAAGGAAAACGTGTCTTCTGACTTGGACAAAAATCTTTTTGGTATCCTTGTTGATCTTCTTTTTGACCAACTCTGCCATGAAAGTCTCGCTGCATAGCATTGCATACGGATTGTCGATTTAGTCGATGAAACTTATATATTTAAAATCAGCATTAAAATGCGATTCTTTTGATGTAGCTATTGGTATCAAAATTCCATTTTTTAGAGTTTCGGTTACTATTGAGACGGGTCGCTCCTTACTACAGTTCGTTACCACGAACTGTTTGACAAGGCAACACCGTCTTAGCGTAATTAAGGTCTCTGATGAATCAGTGGTAACTAAGGTCTGTAGTAGAATATAGGACGCACTCTGTCTTACAACTAATGATAAAGTTAAACAGATTGGGGGAGAGGAAACATCCCTCTCTCACCCCAAAATTAGTTTGGAAGATTAAGAAAAACCAACTGCTTACTTTTAGACAGTCACGAACGTAAGATTACACACGAAAATGAGACGTTTCATATTTTCCACAATACTATTTTTACATCACTATGTCATCTCTAATGGCTGAATCAAGTCAGTTATAAAATTAAATAAAAAAATCAAGTTTTTTTAACTGAAAGTAAGGAGCAAAATTAAAACTTAAAACGAACAGAAATTACTTCGTATATGAAAGCGGCTGCTTCCTCACCAACGCCCCGCTCTTTACGCTAAAGTTTGACTCTTTCTCTCAACTCTCCTTTTTAAGACAGTTTTTTTTATTTAATTTCTGAACGTTTTTCAATCAATGCATGTTTTGATTTTGGCTCTCCGCAGAGGAATAATAAAAAGAAATTTGCATATTTTTTTCTTTTTTGCTAAATGGCTTTCTCTTAATTTTGATCGAATGATTTTGAGAAAAAAGAGCGGGGGGTGAAGCCTAGTTGCCCTCCAATTTTTTGGTAAATTAAGATAAAGGCAACTAGAACTTTTAATTTTTTACGAATCTTTTTTTAGTAAAATATATACGTAACTTATAAATTAGCTTACGTAAAGAAGTTTTGTATTCTCATGTTCTTATTACATATATGAGGGGGTTCGCCCCCTCGTCAGTACCTCGCTCTTTACACTAAAGCTGAAATTTTGTCCCAATTCATTAAGAATGACCCCTGAATCACAAAAGCCGTAGAATAAATAGTTGAAATTACTAAAAATACTTTAGCGTAAAGAGCGGGGTATTAGTAGGAGGTGTGCCCCTCATATGGGTAATAATTTCTGTTCGTTTTAAGTTTTAATGCTGCTCTTTACTTCCAGCTGAAAAAACTTTTTCATGTTTATTTTTTCATTGTTTTTTTTTTTAAATAATGCCAGTAAATCCAGTGCTCCCTTCATGGAAATTGTCTTCCACCATGACAAATTCCTCGATGGAAAGTTCCCCCAGCCTATCCCCCTATTCTCAACCCCTCCCTCAAACCAAAAATCCTACTGAAAACGCCTGCACACTTCCCAATAACCATTACTATATGTAAGCACTGGTCAAAGTTTGTAACTTGTAGCCCCTCCCACGGGGACTGTGGGGGAGTAAGTCGTCCCCAAAGACATAGTTATAAGGTTTTTCGACTACGCTGAATAAAATGGCTATCTCAGAATTTTGACCCGTTGACTTTGGGAAAATAATTAGCGTGGGAGGGGGCCTTGGTGCCCTCCAATTTTTCTGGTCACTTAAAAAGGGCACTAGAACTTTTCATTTCCGTTAGAATGAGCCCTCTTGCAACATTCTAGGACAACTGTGTCGATAAGATCACCACTGAAAAAAAAAAAAAAAAAAAAAAAAAAAAAAAAAAAAAAAAAAAAAAACACGCATCCGTGATCTGCCTTCTGGCAAAAAAATACAAAATTCCACATTTTTGTAGATAGGAGCTTGAAACTTCTTCAGTAGGGTTCTCTGATACGCTGAATCTGATGGTGGGATTTTCGTTAGGATTCTATGACTTTTAGGGGGTGTTTCCACCTATTTTCTAAAATCACGCAAATTCTCTCAGGCTCGTAGCTTTTGATGGGTAAGACTAAACTTGATGAAACTTATATATTTAAATCAGCATTAAAATGCGATTCTTTTGATTTAGCTATTGATATCAAAATTCAATTTTTTAGAGTGTGGGTTACTATTAAGCCGGGTCGCTCCTTACCACAGTTCGTTACCACGAACTGTTTGATTTAAAGTTTTGCTAGTAGCCTATATGGAGTTTTTCTAAAGCGTTTGAATTGTGAGTTTTGCATTTAACTTTCGGTATTAGGAAGTATTCGATTGTGCGCGTTGGCTTTAAGATTTTGCGTGTTTAATTTTTTCTGTTATGAGCTGAAATTTTTATCTGTTGTCAATTTTTGCACCTAGATTTAATTTTGTTGTGGTTAGGGCCATATAGTGTTTGTCAGGTTTTACTTTCCAAGATTGAGGCCTAGGACTCGGGTTTTTATATTTGAAGTTTAGCTTGTTTTCGTGGGGTGGGGACCATTGGGAGTAAGATGGGTATCTCATAAGTTTGATTCATCGTCATGGCTTGTTAAAAAAAATGCTAGAAAGAAAAGAAAGGAAAAAATATAAACATGTTTTGGGTTTGTTTTTGCATTGGTTAAAGCTTGCATTTATTACATTTTTGTTATATGGGATGTTAAGGTTTTAAATTTAGATTTTACGTTTTTGTAGTGTTTGAAGTTCTTGTGTATAGTGTTTAAACTGTTTTTTTGGTATTGGATCATTTCGATACATTTTTTTGGTTGTCTTTAATTTTTAATTAACTTTTTTTTGGGAAGGGATGTGGCTTAACAAGTTTCATAGATATGGCTCACTTTTAGATATTACCCATTTTTATGGTATCGGTTAGTTTTTAGGTATCGGAAGAATTAGATAGATTTTGTTTTTGGTTGTTTTTTGGTTTTATTTTTTGTTTTGGGAATGGGGAAGGCTTAACCAGTTTCTTAGATATGGTTTACTTTTAAACGCTTGTTATTTTTATGTTGTTTTATTTTTTAGGTAATGGAGCATTTTCAATTGATTTTTTAGCTGTTTCTAGGTTTTATTTTTTTTTGCGGGGAGAGGGGAAGACTGAACCATTTTCTTAGATATGGTTTACTTTTAGAAGCTACCTATTTTTATGTTTCTTTAGTTTTTAGGTATTGGAACATTTTGATAGATTTTGTTTTTGTTTTTAGGTTTTAATGTTTTTTAGAAGGGAGAAGGCTTTACCAATTTCTTAGATATGGTTTACTTTCAGACATCACCTATTTTTATGTTTTTATTGTTTTGAGGCAATAGAACATTTCCATAGATTTTTGTTTTTGTTTTTAGGTTTTAAATTTTTTGGGGGAAGGGGGAAGTCTTAACCAGTTTTCTTCGATATGGTTTAATTTTACACGTTACCTAATTTTTTTTTTTTTTTTTTTTTTTTTAGTTTTTAGGTATTGGTACATTTTGATAGATCATTTTTGTTTTTTTTGAGGACATGGGGGGGGGAGGAGGATTAAATACGGTTTATTTTTTAGTGTTTGAGTTGCAATTTTTCGTAGCTAATTCTTAGGTTTTTTATTTAGGATTTTTTATTATTAATACTGATTATTTATTTAGTTACTTTTTATATGTGTAGTATAATTTTCGTATTTGATATTTGACTTTCGCATACGGGGACGGACATTTGTATTTGTGCCATTAATGAGCCCATTTGATTTAACTTTTAAGTTTTTTGTTAAGATTTCAACACATTGGATTAATAATTCTTTTTGTAGGGTTTTAGTCTTCTTATGTTGTTTTAGCTGGTTTCTTGCGGGTTTTAGTTTATGTTTAAGGGGTCCAAGTCTTATAATGAATTGCGTTTGAATTTTTTAATTTAAGTTAAATGTTTTTGTGTGTGAGATTCGAGTTTCTATAAGATGTTTAAACTATTGTATGAGTTTATGGTTTGACATTAAATTTCGTTTTTGAGTTTATGTTTTCACATTAAGTTTCGTTTTAAGTTTTACTATTGGGGGTTTTGATTTTTTGTGTGTGTTGGTTAAAGTTTTTATTTCTTAGATTTCTGTTTTTGCATTCACATTTAGTATTTCGGTTTAGTTTTTGCAATTAGATTTAAAGTTTTGCTAGTATTTGGAGTTTTTCTAAAGCGCTTGAACTGTGTGTTTTGCATTTAACTATTGGTATTAGGAGTTATTCGATTGTGTGCGTTGGTCTTAAGATTTTGCGTGTTTTAAATTTTCTGTAATGAGCAGAACTTTTTATATGTTGTCAATTTTTGAACTTAGATTTAATTTTGTTGTTGTTAGGGCATAACATATAGTGTTGTCAGGTTTCAGTTTCCTTCATTAAGGCGTAGGAGTCGGGTTTTTATATTTGAAGTTTATTCTGTTTTCGTGGAGTGGGGACCTTTGGGAGTAAGATGGGTATCTCAAAACTTTGATTCATGGTCATGGATTGTTAAAAAAATAAATTCTCACTGCCCAATTAGCAGTGCATTCAGCAGATAATGAATCAAATATACGCTCTTTTCTCGTTTATATAAACACGCATCCGTGATCATTCTTTTGGCAAAAAATGAAAAATCCACATTTTTGGAGATATGAGCTTGAAACTTTTAAAGTAGAGTTCTCTGATACGCTTAATCTGTGATTTTCATTAAGATTCTGCTAATTTTAGGGGCTGTTTTTCCCGTTTTTTAAACATAAGGCAAATTTTCTCAGGCTCGTAACTTTTGACGAGTAAGATTAAACTTGATGAAACTTGTATATTTGAAATCAGCATAAATATACAATTCTTTTCTTTTGATTTATCTATTGGTATCAAATTTTCGTTTTTTAGAGTTTCGGCTGCTGTTGAGCCACTTCTGTTGTCACGTCTTACTAACAGTTCAATACCACGAACTCTTTGATTCTTTTAAGTTATTTCCTTTGTCACCTTAATCACTTTATCACTTTAAGTTATTTCCTTTATTCTTTTTATCATCTTTCGTGGTGATAAAAAACGTTACCTATTTTTGTATTTTTTTTTCTTAAAATTTGGTTGGACGTGTATTTTTCTTTTTTTCTCAGGGGGGGGGCTTTAGCGATCTCTTAGATGCAGTTTATTTTTAGTGTTTAAGTTTAAATTGTTTGTAGGTAGTGCTTATGTTTTGTAGGTAGAGCTTATTATTATATATACTATTGCAGTACGTTTAAGTTATTTGTTTAGATACCTTTTAAATGTGGATTGTAATTTTTTGTGTTAAGCGTTTGACTTTTTTTTTGTATACGAGACGGAGGTGTTTGTTTGTGGCATTAAAATTTCACCCATGGGGTTTAGTTTTTAAGCTTTTTGTTTTGATTTTTATACATAACATTGAAGTTTCCTTTTTTCAGGATTCTAGTCTTTTTACGTTGCTTTGGTTGTTTTCTCTCAGTTTTAGTTTATATTTGAGGGAATTAAAGTTTTGAACTGTATTTGGATTGATATTTTTTCTTATTTTCTGTCTGAGGTGTTAAAATTCTTATATGATGTTTAAGTTATTTTTTTTTGGGTTTATAGTTTCGCATTAAGGTTCGTTTAAACTTGTAGTAGGTCTTCCTATGCGATTTTTAGTTTCAATGTTAAAAATAAAGTATTCAATGAATTCTGACCTAGGGAATTTTATTTAAAATTTTTGTTTCTATATGTTGGTATATATCTTTTATATTATTTATAGATAAGATAAGATTTGTTGCAAAAAACCTGCGAGCTATAACAACACAAAATAAGGCCAAGAAACAAAGCTCTAGAAAAAAAAATACAACTTTAAATGATGTTAACCCACCCCTCCAAAAAAACCATGAAAGTCCAAAATTTAACCGACAAATACCAACCATTATAAATTCGATTCCTAAGAACGATAACAAGGTATTCCTTCAAAACGTTATTCCCTATGTTAGTCCCTAAACGAAGAATTTTACATAACTATTTAATAGCACATATGATGTTCTCAGCTATCTACTCAATTAAACATTATTCACTGCCAATCACACGTTAAAAGTTCCTTCTGTCATCTAAATCAAAACTTTCTTCTTTTTTCTTCGTTTTTCTTCTTTTTTTGGTTAAGGGGGTCTATGCGGTTTCTTCAATGCGGTTGAAATTTAAATATAAATTTTAAATTTATTTTTAATTTTTAATTTTATAGAACTTGTGTATTTTTTAGGTATTGGAACGTTTTTAATGAATTTTTTTTTATTGTTTTAGGTTTTTTTGTTGTTGTTTTTCCGGGGGGGGGGGGGGGTTAACTAGTTTCTTAGATTTGGTTTACACTTAAACGCTACTTATTTTTATATTGTTTTATTTTTTAGGTAGTGGAATATTTTTAATATGTTTTTTTTATTGTTTTTAGGTTTTAATTTATTTTTTTGGGAAGGAGGGAAGTCTTAACCAGTTTCTTAGCTTTGTTTTACTTTTATATGTTACCTATTTTTATGTTTTTTTTTTATTTTTAGGTATTGTAACATTTCGATATATTTTTTTCGGGTTGTTTTTTGGTTATAATTTTTTTTTGGAAAGTGGAAGGCTTAACCAGTTTCTTAGATATGGTTTACTTTGAGACGTCACCTATTTTTATGTGTTTTTAGTTTTTAGGTGTTGGAACATTTCTATAGATTTTTGTTTTGTTTTTAGGTTTTAATTTTTTTTGAGAAGGGGAAAGGCTTAACCAGTTTCTTAGATATGGTTTACTTTTAGACTTCACCTATTCTTATGCTTTTATTGTTTTTAGGTAATAGAACATTTCGATTGATTTTTTTTTGTTTTTAGGTTTTAATTTTTTTTTTGGGAAGGGGGAAGGCTTAACCAGTTTCTTAGATATGGCTTACTTTTACACGTTACCTAATTTTTATGTTTTTTTTTAGTTTATGGGTATTGGTACATTTTGATTAATGTTTTTTGTTGTTTTTGGGTCTTTTTTTTGAAAGATAGGGAGTGGGGGCTTTATCAGTTTTTTAGACACGGTTTATTTTTTAGTGTTTGATTTACAATTTTCGTAGCTAATGCTTATGTTTTGTATGTAGGATTTTTTATTATTAATACTGATTGTTTGTTTAGTTACTTTTTATATGTGGAGTATAATTTTCTTATTTGATAGATAGATAGATAGATAGATAAGTGTATTTCAAAATCTCAGTGTATCGACAAATCTCAGTGCTCAAACAGCAGCGCATTCAGCAGATCTTGAATCAAATATGCCTTCCTGTCTCAGTTAAATAAAAAAAAAACAAGTTTTTTCAACTGAAAGTAAGAAGCAACATTAAAAATTTAAACGGATAATTTTTTTTACGTATATTATGCGGGTTGTATCATTGAACTTTCCGTGTGTAGGACTTATATATTTTTGCGGTATTGGAACATTTTTTACTGGATGCTGTAATTGTTTCTGGGCTTTAATTTTTCTCGTTTTTCTTTTGTTTTGGGGGGAGGGGCTCTAAGTTGTTTCTTGGATGTTGGTTAAATTTAAACAACAAATGTAGAATGAAAAACAAAATTAAAGTTAAATTATGAAATATTCAAAACAAAAATGAGAAGGAAAGGAAATGCAAATATTGAACTCATAAAAGGAAAACATATTAATTTTTATAGTGACATCACAATGAAAAATGAAATGACGTCACATGGTATATATATAGAGATGTAATGCGTACTATTTTTTAGTTTCTTTTTAGTTTTCACTGGTGAAGTGTCAGGTAGTGCTCCCAGAGAAGGACATTTGAGGATTTAAAATGCAGTGAACTAAGGATGGATTTCAGGTAAGGAATGTTTATGTTCTCTTCAAGGAAACTTTGTTGAGTGGATGCTAAGGTGCATGTTTCATAGTTATGGTAAGGGCCAGAAACATACATCTTTCCTTTTTTTCCCACAGATTTTCTCACGGAATCCGACCAATTTCTAGGAGATATCTGCACGAATTTGTTTTCAAATCGGAAAAAGTAGGGGTTAGCATTTTTAGGATTTGTATTTAAGTTTTTGAATTTGTTTTCCCGTTTTTGTTCTTGGGCTAAAATAATAATGTGCATTATATTCAAGAGGATATCTATTAAAACTAGTATGAACCAATTGTTATAATTTATAAAGGCTTAAGTTTATTCATATTTGGTTTAATAGATTTTAACTTCTATTAACACTAAAGTTTTGTTTTGTCCTTTTTTTTGTAGTTATAAATCTGTCTCCCTTTGCTTAGGATATTGGATTCAGGGTTCAAGGCTTTTTTTGTTTTGGGTTTAAGTCTATGGGTGTGACGCTGAAGTTTCATTTTCCGATGTATTCGAATAAAGTTTTTCATTGTGGACTCAAACATCTGTATGTTTTATTTGGGGTTTTTAATGTTTGGTCTGAGGGCTCGTTTTTTTTTTAATTTGAAGTTTAGTTTTGTGTGCCAGGCTTGAGTTCTTATGCAGGAAATTCAAATTTGTTTTACGGAGTTTTTACATAAAAAGAGGTAAAAGGCCAAGCTCTACGTGATATGGTGTTGAAACAGAAACAAATGCAGTCAAAGTGTTTTTTTCTCAAATCTTAAAATCATATTTTAATAGGAAAGAAAATATACTGAATCAAAACAAAAATTAAAAACTAGATTTTTAATATAATAGAAAAATAATTTCAACAAAAGGACAAAATACCCATGGATAACTGAGCTTCTATAACAAAAATTCTCAAATATCAAAATTGGGACATTTGGATTGTATTTGTATTTATTTTTCACTCTGGTGATTGAAATCTTTACCTTTTTTATATAATTTTTTCTTTCAATGTAGATATAAATGCAAATCCAGGGGGGGGGGTGGATTAAGAGATCAATGAAGTTTCCGTATGTAGGACTTGTGTATACTTTTGGCATTGGAATATTTTAATAATGTTTCTATTGTTTTGTTCATGTTTGGTTTTTGTTTGGGGGGGGGGGGCTTAACCGGTTTCTTAGATGTGCTTTACTTTTAAAAGTTATATATTTTTATATTGATGCATTTTTTAGTTATTGGACAATTTTATGGAAATTTGTTTCGTTTTGGGGTATTAATTTTTTAAGGAGGTAGGCTGAATCAGCTTCTTAGATGCATTTTACTTTTGCTTACGTTTTAATATTTGGAGTTTAATTTTTTTTTTCGTTCGGTGGGGACCTTTTTGAGTAAGATAGGTATATCAAAATTTAGATCTGTTGTCATGGTTGGTTAAAAACACGAAAGAAAAAGGGCAGAAAGGAAAATGGTAAAGAGCATAAACACGGCTTTGGATTGTTTTTCTCTTTGGTTAAAGCTAACATTTATTATATTTTTGTTTTACGGGAAGTTAACTTTGTTTAATTTAGATTTTCAGGTTTTTCAGTATCTGAAGTTTTGTGCATACGGTTTAAATTGTGTTTTGCCAGTGAATTTCTATACTATAAAGGTTTTATGGGTTCATTTTTGTTTTGGGCCTTTTTTATTTAGCTTATCTTTTTTATCGATGAATTATGATTTTTAAGTGGAAGTAAAGCTTCTGTACATAGTTTAAAATTTTGTGTTGTCAGTATGTAAAATTTTTTGTTAATCTGGTTTAAATCTCCTTAATTGAGGTTTGCTGGTCATTTTTGTATATTTTAAGTTTTGTTCTTTATTGTTGGTGGTGGATATGAGTATATAATTACTATATATGGATTCTAAGTTTTCTTGGGAAGTGTTTAATCCTTCGTATATGCACAGGTGCTACTAGTGGGAGGGTATTACGGTGTCTGGTCTAATTTTAAGGGGTGGACGGGGCTGGCTGGGCACAACCTTCACACAACGGCCCTATTTTCACAAATCTCAGTGCACAACTAGCAGCGCATTCCGGAGATCATGAATCAGACATGGCCTATAACTGTAAGTAGCCCGGCTCAGTGAGTGACCCGGCTCAATAGTAAACGAAACTCTAAAAAAAAAATAATGATACCAATAGATACATCCAAAAAATGTGATTTTATGTTGATTTCAAATGTATACATTTCATCAAGTTTACTTTCAGACATCACCTATTTTTATTTTTTATTGTTTTGAGGCAAATTTTTTTTTGGGGAAGGAGGAAGCCTTAACCTTTTTTCTTAGTAGATAACTTCGAAGACCACACTGCCTTTCCATGACGAAAGTAAAACAGTTCAAAATAGGGATGATACCTTTTTATTGACAGTGAAATATAAAATTATTTAACTGGATATTTCGAACACATGTACAGTGTTCATCATCAGCAGTAAAACTCTGAAGAAAGGAAAAAACATAAACGTGTTTTGGGTTTGTTTTTGAATTCGATTAAAGCTTGCATTTATTATATTTTTGATTTATGGGATGCTAATTTTTTAAATTTAGATTTTTAGTTTTTTTAGTGTTTGAAGTTCTTGTGAATAGTGTTTAAATTGTATTTTACATTTAAATTTCTATACTAGAAAGGTTTTGTTTGTTTATATTTGTTTTGAGCTTTTGTATATGGATTAACTTTTTTATTGTAATGGGCTGAAATTTTTATATGGAAGTAATGGGTTTTGGAGTGTAGAATTTTTTTTTCAATATCTTGTTTTATTTTCTTTGATTGGGGTTTGGAGATTTTGTTTGGTATTATAAAATTAAAATCTTCTTTTTACATCTGTTCTTTTATGATGGCGGTGGAGATGAGCATGTCATTACAATGGAGTCTAAGTTTTCTTGGGAAGTTTTTAATCCTTGGTGAATACACAATAGCTTCTAGTGGGAGGATATTAGGGGGGTCTGGTCTAATGGTAAGAGGTGGAGGGGCTACCGATGCACAACAATCAAATGTTGGCCTTGTTCTCACAATTCTCACTGCCCAACTGGCAGTGCATGCAGCAGTTAATGAATCAAATATACGCTCTTTTCTCATTTGTATAAACACGCATCCGTGATCATTCTTTTGGCAAAAAATGAAAAATCAACATTTTTGGAGACATGAGCTTGAAACTTTTAAAAAAGAGTTCTCTGATACGCTGAATCTGTGATTTTCATTAAGATTCTCTGAATTTTAGGGGCAGTTTTTCCCGTATTTTAAACATAAGGAAAATTTTTCAGGTTCATAACTTTTGACGAGTAAGACTAAACTTGATGAAACTTATATATTTGAAATCAGCATAAAAATACAATTCTTTTCTTTTGATTTATCTATTGGTATCACATTTTCGTTTTTTGGAGTTTCGGTTGCTGTTGAGCCACTTCTGTTGTCACTTCTTACTAACAGTTCATTACCACGAACTGTTTGATTCTTTTAACTTATTTCCTTTATCATCTTAATCACTTTATCACTTTAAGTTATTTCCTTTATTCTTTTTATCATCTTCCGTGGTGATAAAAAACGTTACCTATTTTTGTATTTTTCTTCTTAAAATTTTGTTGGACGTGTATTTTTCTTTTTTTCAGGGGGGGGGGGGGCTTTAGCGGTCTCTTAGATGCAGTTTAATTTATAGTGTTTAAGTTTAAATTTTTTGTAGGTAGTGCTTATGTTTTGTTGGTAGAATTTATTAATATTTATACTATTGCAGTACATTTAAGTTATTTGTTTAGATACCTTTTAAATGTGGATTGTATTTTTTTTGTTAAGCGTTTGACTTTTTTTGTATACGAGACGGAGGTGTTTGTTTGTAGCATTAAAATTTCACCCATGGGGTTTAGTTTTTCAGCTTTTTGTTTTGATTTTTATCCATAACATTGAAGTTTCCTTTTTTTCAGGGTTCTAGTCTTTTTACGTTGCTTTGGTTGTTTTCTCTCAGTTTTAGTTTATATTTAAGGATATTAAATATAATATCCTTTGAATTGTATTTGGATTGACATTTTTTCGTGTTTTCTGTCTGATGTGTAAAAATTCTTATATGATGTTTAAGTTACTTTTTATGGGTTTATAGTTTAGCATTAAGGTTCGTTTAAACTTTTAGTATGTCTTCCTATGCGATTTTTAGTTAAAACGTTAAAAATATAGTATTCAATGATTTCTGACCTAGGGAATTTTATTTAAAATTTTTGTTTCTTTATGTTGTTATATATCTTTTATATTGTTTATAGATAAGATAAGATTTGTTGCAAAAAACCTGCGAGCTATAACAACACAAAATAAGGCCTACAAACAAAGCTCTAGGAACAAAATACAAATTTAAATGGTGTTACCCTCACCCCCTCCAAAAAACCACCAAAGTCGCAAAATTTAACCGACAAATATCAATCATAATAAATCCGATTCCTAAGAACGATAACAAGGTATTCCCTCAAAGGTGATTCCCTATGTTTAGTCCCTAAACGAAGAATTTTACATAACTATTTAATAGCACATATGATGCTCTCAGCTATCCACTCAACTAAACATTATTCACTGCCAATCACTCGTCAGAAACATTCATTTTGCAAATTTTCATTCACACATCCACACTAAGGGCAAAAGTAGTGGTAATCCGCCAGCCTAGATTTTCCCCAAAAATTCCTTCTGTCATCTAAATCAAAACTATCCCTTCTTACCAACAATAAATTCTTCAAATCCTCTCCATTCAACCCAAATTAAAAAAAAAATCTTCCCTCCAATACTCTTTATCTTGGGAGTAAAACTTCAAAGATTTAGATTGATTTTTATCAGCCTTTCTCTCATGGATTTACTGATACGCTGATACACTTTCATCCATTGGGCCTTTTCCTTCGTTCCTTATCTCCGAAAGGCCACAACGGTCCAAAATTGTCTTAGTCTGGTTTGGCCCTGAATCATGTCCTTCAAACTCTACAAATAGGCTGACTTAAGAAGCCGAAGTAAAGTAGCTTTAATAATTAGGTAGCTTAATTATTTTCTCCCTAAATTTCACCATTATAACCAATCTAACGCTCTTGAAAGGGAAAAGCCTTAATCTAACGCTCTTGAAAAGCCTTAATCTAACGCTCTTGAAAGGTATTGGAGCATTTTTTATGGATGTCGTAATTGTTTCTGGGTTTTAATTATTTTTCGGTTTTTCTTCTTTTTTTGGTTGAGGGGATCTATGCGGTTTCTTCAATGCGGTTTAAGTTTAAATATAAATTTTAATTTTAAATTTAATTTAAATTTCTAATTTTATAGAACTTTTGTATTTTTTAGGTATTGGAATGTTTTTAGTGAATTTTTTTATTGTTTTAGGTTTTCTTGTTTGTTTTTTTTGGGGGGGTGGGTTAACTAGTTTCTTAGATTTGGTGTACTCTTAAACGCTACTTACTTTTATATTGTTTTATTTTTAGGTAGTGGAATATTTTTAATATGTTTTTTTTATTGTTTTTAGGTTTTAATTTATTTTTTTGGGAAGCGGGGAAGGCTTAACCAGTTTCTTAGCTTTGTTTTACTTTTAGATATTACCTATTTTTATGTTTTTTTTTTAATTTTTAGGTACTGGAACATTTCGATAGATTTTTTTTGGTTGTTTCTTGGTTATAAATTTTTTGGGAAGGGGGAAGGCTTAACCAGTTTCTTAGATATGGTTTACTTTTAGACTGCACCTATTTTTATGTTTTTTTTAGTTTTTATGTATCGGAACATTTTTATAGATTTTTCTTTTGTTTTTAGGTTTTAAATTTTTTTTTTTAGAAGGGGAAAGGCTTAACCAGTTTCTTAGATACGGTTTGCTTTTAGACTTCACCTATTCTTATGTTTTTATTGTTTTTAGGTAATAGAACATCTCGATAGATTTTTTTTGTTTTTAAGTTTTAATTTTTTTTTGGGCAGGGGAAAGGCTTAACCTGTTTCTTAGATATGGCTTACTTTTACACGTTACCTAATTTTATGGTTTTTTTTTTTTAGTTTTTGGGTATTGGTACATTTTGATTAATGTTTTTTGTTGTTTTTGGGTCTTTTTTTGGGAAATAGGGGGGGGGGGGCTTTATCAGTTTTTTAGGCACGGTTTATTTTTTAGTGTTTAATTTAAAATTTTCGTAGCTAATGCTTATGTTTTGTATTTAGGATTTTTTATTATTAATACTGATTGTTTGTTTAGTTACTTTTTATATGTGGAGTATAATTTTCTTATTTGATAGATAGATAGATAGATAGATAAGTGTATTTCAAAATTTCAGTGTATCGACAAATCTCAGTGCTCTTTTTACGTATATGATAAGGGTTGTATCCTCCTAAATACCTCACTCTTTACGCTAAAGTTTTTTAGTACTTTTAAAAATGTTTTCATTAGTCTAGTTAAACGAGCCTTGTGTTCCAGGAATCGTTCTTAAGGAATCGGGTCAAAGTTCAAACTATAGCGTAAAGAGCGAGGTGTTAAGGAGGAGGCAACCCCCTTCATATACATAATAATTTCTGTTCATTTTAAGTTTTGATGCTTCTCCTTACGTTCAGTCGAAAAGACTTTTTTAATTTAATTCTGATCGCTTTTTAAATAATCCAAGGAAATCTGGTCCCACCTCCACGGAGAAATGCCCTCGCAACGGAAGTATCTAGTCCCGTTGAAAATTTTCCAATGACAATTACCCTTAACAACTACACACGTAAAATTGATAAGGAAAAGAGAGAGTAAAACAGTTTCTTCTTTAACCTCTACTATCCTTCCTCCAAAATTAAAATCAACCTCCTCTTTGCTCCTTAGTACTAATACTACTGACTTCAATATTATACATCTCTTATGGGCCTAGGAAATCATTGAACTTTCCGTGTGTAGGACTTGTATATTTTTGCGGTATTGGAACATTTTTTACTGGATGCTGTAATTGTTTCTGGGCTTTAATTTTTCTCGTTTTTCTTCTATTTTGGGGGGAAGGGGGTCTAAGTTGTTTCTTGGATTTGGGTTAAATTTAAACCACAAATATAGAGTGAAAAACAAAATTAAAATTAAAATTATGTATCATTCAAAACAAAAATGAGAAGGAAAGGAAATGCAAATATTGAAGTCATAAAAGGAAAACATATTAATTCTTATAGTGACGTCACAATGAAAAATGAGATGACGTCATATGGTATATATATAGAGATGTAATGCTTGCCATTTTTTAGTTCCTTTTTAGTTTTCACTGGTGAAGTGTCAGGTAGTGCTCCCAGAGAAAGATATTTGAGGATTTCAAATGCAATGAACTAAGGATGAATTTCAGGTAAGGAATATTTATGCTCTTTTCAAGGAAACTCTGTTGAGTGGATGCAAAGGTGCACGAGTCATAGTTATGGTTAGGGCCAGAAACATACATCTTTCCTTTTTTTCCACAGCTTTTCTCACGGAATCCGACCAAATTTTTAGGAGATATCTGCATGAATTTGTTTTCAAGTCGGAAAAAGTAGGGGTTAGCATTTTTAAGATTCGTATTTAAGTTTTTGAATTGGTTTTCCCGTTTTTATTCTTGGGCTAAAATAATAATGTGCATTATAATCAAGAGGATATCTATTAAAACTAGTATTCTTACATGAACCAATTGTTATAATTTATAAAGGCTTAAGTTTATTCATATTGGGTTTAATAGATTTTAACTTCTATTAGCACTAAAGTTTTGTTTTGTTCTTTTTTTTGAAATTATAAATTTGTCTCCCTTTACTTAGGATATTGGTTTCAGGGTTCAAGGCTTTTTTTTGGGGTTTTAAGTTTATGGGTGTGACGCTGAAGTTTCATTTTCCGATGTATTCGAATAAAGTTTTTCTTTGTGGACTCGAACATCTGTATGTTTTATTTGGGGTTCTTAATGTTTGGTCTAAGGGTCATTTTTTTTTTAATTTGAAGTTTAGTTTTGTATGCCAGGCTTGAGTTCTTATGCAGGAAATTCAAGTTTGTTTTACGGAGTTTTTACATAAAAAGAGGGAAAACGCCAAGCTCTACGTGATATAGTGTTGAAACAGAAACAAATGTAGTCAAAGTGTTTTTTTCTCATATCTTAAAATCATATTGTAATAGGAAAGAAAATATACTGAATCAAAACAAAATTAAAAACTAGATTTTTAATACAATAGAAAAATAGTCTCAACAAAAGGACAAAATACCCATGGATAACTGAGCTTCTATAACAAAACATTCTCAAATATCAAAATTGGGACATTTGGATTGTATTTGTATTTTATTTTTCACCCTGGTGATTGAATTCTTCACCTTTTTTATATAATTTTTTCTTTCAATGCGGTTATAAATGTAAATCCAGGGGGGGGGGGTGTGGACTAAGAGATCAATGAAGTTTCCGTGTGTAGGACTTGTGTATATTTTAGGCATTGGAATATTTTAATAATGTTTCTATTGTTTTGTTGATGTTTGGTTTTTGTTTGGGGGGGGGGGGGGGCTTAATCGGTTTCATAGATGTGCTCTACTTTTAAAAGTTATCTATTTTTATATTGATGTTTTTTTTTAGGTATTGGACAATTTTATGGAAATTTGTTTTGTTTTGGGCTATTAATTTTTTAAGGATATGGGCTGAATCAGTTTCTTAGATGTATTTTAGTTTTAGTGTTTGTGTTAAAAAACTTTTTTTTAAGTAATGCTTATCAAACAGTATGTGGTAACGAATTGTAATTAAGGAGCGACCCGGCTCAATAGTAGCCGAAACTTTAAAAAACAGAGTTTTGGTACCGGTAGATATATCAAAAGAATAAAAATTTTATGCTGATTTCGAATATGTAAGTTTCATGAAGTTTAGTCTAACCAATCAAAGGTTAAGAGCCTGAGAAAATTTCTCGATTTTTGAAAAAAGAAGGGAACCCGCTGAAAGCCATAGAATCTTAATGAAAAACACACCATCAGATTCAGTGTGTACGAGGACCCATACTTTAGAGGTTTCAAGCTCCTATCTGAAAAAATATAGAATTTGTATTTTTGCCAAATGAAAGATCCCGGATGCGCGTTTATTTGTGTTTTTTTTATAGGGGCAATCGTATCGATATAATAGTTCTAAAATATCGTGAGAGGGTTCATTAAATTAAAAATTAAAAGTTCTAGAGCTCTTTTTAAATGAGCAAAGAAATAAAAGGGCGACTGGGCCTCTCTCCCACGCCCATTTTTTCTCAAAATGTTCTGTTGAAAATTTTTAGATAGTCGTTTTGTTCAAAAGAGTTGAAAGGCTGACTAACTATTGCTTCGAGAAATGTTCATCCCCGATAGCCCAAGAGGAAAGGTCTAAGTTGCAAAAATTACTCATTAATTACTTACAGTATTTGCTATTGGGAAAAATGCGTATATTTGTTTGTGGGGGGGGGGGCTGGATTTTCTGTTCGTGGAATTTTTCACGGGGATAATTTTTTTGTTGGGAAGGAGGTTCTCAGGGAATGAATTCATTCAGGATAAATTCACACTAGGAGAATTTGCCAGAATTCCCTTCTGATATTCTTCTTGTGTTCTGCTCTCTTATTGTCAACTCAATTTTACGTGTAGATGTTAAGGATAATTGTCCGAGTAAAATTTTTACTAGAATTTTAATGTCTAGAGGATAAGTCTGTGGGGAGGAGGTATATATCCCTTGAGGTGCATTGAGATTTATTGGCATTACTTAAAAAATGATCAGAAATTAAATGAAAAAAAGTTTTTTCAACGGGAAGTTTTTTCTCTCGGGTTTCAGTTTATATTTAAGATGTCAAAGTTTTGAATTGGAGTTGGTTTGAGTTTTTAAAATTAGGTTATATATATATATATATATACATATATATATATATATATATATATATATATATATATATATATATATATATATATATATATATATATATATATATATATATATATATATATATATGTATATATGTATATATATATACATATATATATATATATATAATATATATATATATATATATATATATATATATATATATATATATATATATATATATATATATATATATATATATCATTGTGTTTGTTGTTTGACTTTCGCATACCGGACGGAAGTCACGCTTAAAACAATAAATTTTGGTCCGTGGGATTTGATATTTATTTTTGCTTAGTTTTTTTGGGCATTCCTTTATTAGTGTTCTAGTCTATTTCTTTTGCTTAAGCTGTATTCTCTTGGGTTTTAGTTTATAATTAAAATAGCTTTTGTTAATTAAGTATAGTTTAAGGTTTGTTTTTAATATTTAGTATTTAATTTCTAGTAATGTTTAGTTTTAATGTGTAAAATATTAGGATTCAATGAAGTTTGGCCAATTGGATTTAATTTCAATTTTTTGTTTCGATAATTTGTTATATAGTTTTTATATTGTTTTATAGATAAGATGTATATGAAAAAAACCCTTTAGTCTTTAGCAGCACATAATACAGCCTACAAACAAAACTCGAGGGAAAAAATGTGAACTAAAAAAAAAAAATTAATTTTTATTAACAAGTTCCAAATTTTGACCGAAAAACACCGACCATAATAAAATTCAATTCCTAAGAGCGAAAACAAACTGTCCCCTTAAGTGTCATTCCCTATGTTTAATCCCTAATCCACACCTAGGACAGAAGTAGGGGCCTTCAGCCAGCCTTCTAGCCTCTATTTTTTTAGGGGGAATTAACCAGCTTCTTAGATGATTCCTTTTTTCGGTTTCCAGTCTGTCTATGTTGTTTAAACTGTTTTCTTTCGGGTTTTAGTTCATAATCCAGGAGTAAAAGTTATGAATTATATTGGGTTTTGGTTTTTTGATTAGTATTTGTGTTTTTGTGCCTGAGGTTTGAGTTCATATGTGATGTTTCAACTATTTGTTTGGGCTTATACTTTTTAATTAAGGTGCGTTTTAAATTTTTAGAATTTATTTTTAAGTAATTTTTAAGTAATTTTTTAAAAAAACTAAAAACTAGATATATGTCTTTGGAGATATCATGAACCCCCTCAAACCCTGTTTGGAAAGGTCTTTAAGTTACAAAATTTGTCAATTGCTTACGTATAGCATTTTTTTTTTATTTGGAAGTATGCCCACATTTTTCGGGGGTGCTGGAGTTTCTGCAGATGGATTTTCCACACGAGGATAATTTTTAATGGGGAGGGTAGTTCCCAGGTGGTAAATTTTTCCGAAGAAATTTTGCACTAGGAGAATTTGCCAGAATTCCTATATGAAATTTCTCTTATGGATTGCTTTCTCATTCCCGATCCAATTTTGCAAGCGGAGATGTTAAGTATATTTTTCCGGGTCAAATTTTCTCAAGGATTGAATTATCTAGAGAATAAATCGGTGGGGAGGAGGTATTTATCCATTGCGATGTAGCCAGATTTCCTGGTATTACGTAAAAAGCGATAAGAAATTAAATAGAAAAAAAGGTTTTTTCAATTTATTGTAAGGAGCAACACTAAAACTTAAAACGAAATATATAATTACTTATCTCAGGGTGTTACTCCTCCTCAACACCTCGCTTTTAAGCTAAAGTTTGAATATTGTACCAATTTATGTTTAAGGGGTCAAAGTTTTGCAATTTTTGAGTTTACGATTTTGTGATTTTAAGGGGTCGAAAGTCATTGTGTTTGAGTTTTTTAGATTAAGTTTGGTTTAAATTAGGTTTCTTGTTTTTGCGTGTGAGGTTCGAAATCATTTATAATGTTTTATTACTGTCACTACTGTGTTTGGGCTTATGTTTTCACATTAAGTTTCGTTTTAAATTTTTAGTATTGGAGGTTTTTGTTTCCATGGCACTTGGTATTAACCAAGTGACATATAGCAATCGCCAATTCTGTCGGTCTGTCTGTCTGTCGGTCCCGGGTTTGCTACTTTAGGCACTTCCAGGTAAGCTAGGACGATGAAATTTGGCAGGCGTATCAGGCACGGGACCAGCTTAAATTAGAAATAGTCATTTTCCCAATTTAGCCATCTGGGCGGGAGTGGGGCGCCAGTTAATTCGGAAAAAATGGAAAAAATGAAGTATTTTTAACTTATGAATGGGTGATGGAATCTTAATGAAATTTGATGTTTGAAATGATATTGTGTCTCAGAGCTTTTATTTTAAATCCCGACCGGATTTGATGACATTGGGGGGAGTTGGAGGGGGGAAACCTAAAATCTTGGAAACACTTAGAGTAGAGGGATCGGGATGAAACTTGATGGGAAAAATAAGCACAAGTCCTAGATACATGATTGACATAATCGGAACGGATCCGTTCTCTTTGGGGTAGTTGGAGGGGGGGGGGTGTAATTCTGAAAAATTAGAAAAAATGAGGTATTTTTAACTTACGAACGGGTGATCGAATCTCAATGAAATTTGATGTTTAGAAGGATATCGTGTCTTAGAGCTCTTATGTTAAATGCCGACCGGATCTGGTGACATAGGAGGGGGAGTTGACAGGGGGAAACCTAAAACTTGGAAAACACTTAGAGTTTAGGGATCGGGATGAAACTTGGTGGGAAAAATAAACACATGTGCTAGATACATGATTGACATAAACGGAACGGATCCGCTCTCTTTGGGATTGTTGGGGGGGGGGGGGGTATTTCTAAAGATTAGAAAAAATGAAGTATTTTTAACTTACGAACAGGTGATCGGATCTCAATGAAATTTGATATTTAGAAGGATATCGTGGCTCAGAGTCCTTATTTTAAACCCAACCAGATTTGGTGACATTGGGGGGGAGTTGGGAGGGGGAAACCTAAAACTTGAAAAACACTTAGAGTGGAGGGATCGGGATGAAATTTGGTGGAAAAAATAATCACGTGTCCTAGATACATGATTGACATAACCCGAACGGATCCGCTCTCTTTGGGGTAGTGGGGGGAGGGGTTAATTCTGAAAAATTAGAAAAAATGAGGTATTTTTAACTTACGAACGGGTTATCGGATCTCAATGAAATTTGATATTTAGAAGGATATCGTGTCTCAAAGCTCTTATTTTAAATCCTGACTGGATCTGGTGACGTTGGGGGAAGTTTGGGTTGGGGGAACCTAATATCATGGAAAACGCTTAGACCGGAGGGATCGGGATGAAACTGGTCAGGAAAAATAAGCAGAAGTCTTACATACGTGATTTACATAATTGGAACGGATCCGATCTATTGGGGGGGGGGGGGCTAATTTTGAAAAATAAGAAAAAATGACGTATTTTTAACTTACGAAGGAGTGATCGGATCTTCATGAAACTTCATATTTGGAAGGACCTCGTAACTCAGATCTCTTATTTTAAATCTCAACCGGATCAAGCTTAATTGGGGGGGAAGTTGGGGGAGGGGGGGACCAGAAATCTTAGAAAATACTTAAAGCGGTGAGATCAGGATGAAACTGGATGGGAAGAATAAAAACCTGTCCAAGATACGTGACTGACATAACCGGACCGGATCTGCTCTCTTTGGTGGAATTGGAGGGGGGGGGGGTAATTTAGAAAATTGAGGTATTTGTAACTTACGAAAGGGTGACCTGATCTTAGTGAAATTTGATATTTAGAAGGATCTTGTGCTTTAAAGTTCTTATTTTAAATTCCGACCAGATCCTTTGACGTTGGGGGGAGTAGGAGGGGGAAACCGGAGTTCTTGGAAAATGTGAAAATCGGGGTATTTTTATCTTATGAATAGATGAATGGATCTTAATGAAATTTGATTTTTAGAAAGAATTCATGTGTCACAGCTCTTATTTCAAATCCCGACAAGAGCGTTTGACATTGGGGGGAGTTGGATGGGGAAATCTTGGAAAAACACTTGGAGTGTAGGAATCGGGATGAAGCTTGGTGGATAGAATAAAAAAATGTCCTTGATACGTGATTGACAGAATCGTACTGGATTCGCTCTCTTTGGGGGAGTTGGGGGGAGGGGTTCAGTGATTTGGCGAGTTTGGTGCTTCTGGACGTACTAGGACGATGAAAATTGATAGGCGTGTCAGGGAGCTGCACAATTTGACTTGATAAAGTCGTTTTCCCAGATTTGACCATCTGGGGGGCTAAAGGGAGAGGAAAAATTAGAAAAAATTAGGTATTTATAACTTACGAGTGGGTGATCAGATCTTAATGAATTTTGATATTTAGAAGAACATCGTGACGCAGAGCTCTTATTTTAAATCCTGACCGGCTTTAAGCCTCTTATTTTCCTTTTTAAATCAATCTATTGATTCATAGAATTTTGTTAGAGCTCATACCATATGATCTCTTGGCTCTTAGCTCTTCTCGCCTTGTCACAAGTGCCATATGAGCTCTTAGCTTTTGTTTTGTGTGCGGTTGTTAAAGTTTTCATTTGTTAGATTTCTGTTTTTTGCATTCACATTTTTGGTATTTCGATTTAGTTTTTGTATTTAGATTTAAAGTTTTGCTAGTATATTGAGTTTTTCTAAAGCGTCTGAATTGTGAGTTTTGCATTTAACTTTCGGTATTAGGAAGTATTCGATTGTGCGCGTTGGTTTTAAGATTTTGTGTGTTCAATTTTTTCTGTTATGAGCTGAAATTTTTATCTGTTGTCAATTTTTGCACTTAGATTTAATTTTGTTGTGTTCTGGTTAGGGCATATAGTGTTTGTCAGGTTTATTGAGGCCTAGGACTCGGGTTTTTATATTTGAAGTTTAGTTTGTTTTCGTGGGGCGGGGACCATTGGGAGTAAGATGGGTATCTCATAATTTTGATTCATGGTCATGGCTTGTTAAAAAAAATGCTAGAAAGAAAAGAAAGGAAAAAAATATAAACATATTTTGGGTTCTTTTTTTGCATTTGGTTAAAGCTTGCATTTATTACATTTTTGTTTTAGGAGATGTTAAGTTTTTAAATTTAGATTTTAAGTTTTTTTAGTGTTTGAAGTTCTTGTGTATAGTGTTTAAATTTTGTTTTTAGGTATTGGAACATTTCGATACATTTTTTTGGTTGTCGTTAGGTTTTAATTAACTTTTTTTGGGAAGGGGGATGGCTTAACCAGTTTCTTAGATATGGCTCACTTTTAGATATTACCCATTTTTATGTTTTTTTTTAGTTTTTAGGTATCGGATCAATTCGATAGATTTTTTTTGGTTTTTTGGTTTTATTTTTTGTTTTGGGAAGGGGGAAGGCTTAACCAGTTTTTTAGATATGTTTACTTTTAGACGCTAGTTATTTTTATGTTGTTTTATTTTTTGGGTAATGGAACCATTTTTAATAGATTTTTAGCTGTTTCTAGGTTTTTTTTTGTGGGTGGGGCGAGGGGGAAGAATTAACCATTTCCTTAGATATGGTTTACTTTTAGACGCTACCTATTTTTATATTTTTTTTAGTTTTTAGGTATTGGAACATTTTGATAGAATTTTGTTTTTGTTTTTAGGTTTTAATTTTTTTTTTTTAGAAGGGAGAAGGCTTAACCAGTTTCTTAGATATGGTTTACTTTCATACATCACCTATTTTTATGTTTTTATTGTTTTGAGGCTATAAAACATTTCCATAGATTTATGTTTTTGTTTTTAGGTTTTAATTTTTTTGGGGGGAAGGGGGAAGGCTTAACCAGTTTTGTTAGATATGGTTTACTTTTACACGTTACCTAATTTATGTTTCTTTTTTTTTGTTTTTTTTTATTGGTACATTTTGATAGATGTTTTTGTTGTTGTTTTTGCGGAAGACATGGGGTTGGGGAGGAGGCTTTATCAGTTTCTTAGATACGGTTTATTTTTTAGTGTTTGAGTTACAAATTTTCGTAGCTAATTCTTAGGTTTTTTATTTAGGATTTTTATTATTAATACTGATTATTTATTTAGTTACTTTTAATATGTGGAGTATAATTTTCGTATTTGATATTTGACTCTCGTATACTGGACGGACATTTGTATTTGTGCCATTAATTTTAGGCCCATTGGATTTAAATTTTGTTTTTTGTTAAGATTTCAATACATTGGATTAATAATTCTTTTTGTAGGGTTTTAGTCTTCTTATGTTGTTTTAGCTGGTTTCTTGCGGGTTTTAGTTTATGTTTAAGGGGTCCAAGTCTTATAATGAATTGCGTTTGAATTTTTTAATTTAAGTTAAATGTTTTTGTGTGTGAGGTTCGAGTTTCTATAAGATGTTTAAACTATTGTATGAGTTTATGGTTTGGCATTACATTTCGTTTTTGAGTTTATGTTTTCACATTAAGTTCGTTTTAAGTTTTTATATTGGTGGTTTTGTTTTTGTGTGTGTTGGTTAAAGTTTTCATTTGTTAGATTTCTGTTTTGCATTCACATTTTTAGTATTTCGATTTAGTTTTGCATTTAGATTTAAAGTTTTGCTAGTATTTGGAGTTTTTCTAAAGCGTTTGAACTTTGTGTTTTGCATTTAACTTTCAGCATTAGGAGGTACTCGATTGTGCGCGTTGGTCTTAAGATTTTGTGTGTTTTAAATTTTCTGTGATGCGATGAAATTTTTATATGTTGTCAATTTTTGAACTTAGATTTAATTTTGTTGTTGTTAGGGCATAACATATAGTGTTTGTCAGGTTTTAGTTTCTTTCATTGAGGCCTAGGGCTTGGGTTTTTATATTTGAAGTTTATTCTGTTTTCGTGGAGTGGGAACCTTTGGGAGGAAGATGGGTATCTCAAAATTTTGATTCATGGTCATGGATTGTTAAAAAAAATTCTAGAAAGAAAAGAAAGGAAAAAACATAAACGTGTTTTGGGTTTGTTTTTGCATTTGGGTAAAGCTTGCATTTATTATATTTTTGATTTATGGGGTGCTAAGTTTTTAAATTAAGATTTTCAGTTCTTTTAGTGTTTGAAGTTCTTGTGTATAGTGT